>NC_132906.1:43450181-43528653 GCF_047675955.1 Chlorocebus sabaeus | reverse complement strand
CATCACTAGTCTGGAGTATGAGATAAGTAACAAAGTTTGTTCTTAATGTTAACTAGAATAGGGCACAACTAATGCGGAACTGTTGGGTCTCTGGAAGCCCTTGTCACAGAGTGTAGGTGTAGACCATGAGGGTATGTGATTATATCCAAGTATATTAGTTCTTAGGAAATAGCAACACTTGGGAGAGAATTAAGGGAACTTATTTATCTGTGAAACAGAATTGCTGGAGTAAACTAAATTCTTGGGTTATACAGCAACTGGTAACTTTAGAAAGTGAAAGGAACCACTGATGTTTGTGCCTCTTCTTTGACATTGCCAGGCAAGTAGTTGATATCTCAAGGGATGTGAACTCGAAAACTGAACATCCGAGGAGTTCAACTGCCATATACAAAGATTTTTTAAAAATAAAAATAAAAGCATAATATTCTTATACACCTGAACCACATATAATAAACCAAACCAAAAAAAAAAAAAAAATGTACAGTGAAGATGTTAAATACTCTCAAAGAAATAAGAGCAGATATTGGAAATATAGAGCAGGAACAAAGTGCCAAAAGTAAAAATCATATATCTCATAGAAAAGTCAGAAATGTAAACATGCAATGTACAGCCATAAAACCAGTGAAAAATAAATTATAACTTCAATGGAAACTGGAAAAAGGAAAAAAAGAGAAGGAAACTTAAGAGAAACAGAAACACAATAAAATAGTTGAAAATTATAAAAATAGTAACTACATATATGTACATTAAAAAAAGTTTTCTCAAACTCTTTTGAAATGTGCACTTATACATAACTCACCTTCAAACAGAGACACAGATGCACAGAGAAAAATTCAACAATATATTATCTAGAAGGGTCTTTTAATGCAAAATAGATTTTGAAAGTAAAGAGATATGAAATTATACCAGGGGAATAGGAACTAGAAAAGAGCTATAGGATATAATTTACATTAGAGAAACTATTTTTTATTGTAAAATCATTCTAAGGGATAATCATGAATTTATAGATTAATAAAAAATAGATATAATAAAATATTTATGTAAAGTAACTATATTATACATAGAGCTATGCTTATGTTTGAAATTATTAATAGTCCCATCTGCTATTAATGGAGCAGAGAACACATGTGGGAATAAGACCCTTTGTACATGATTTTAATTCTCCATCAAACAAATACTGCTTGTATTTTGTACTACATTAGAAGCTATTTTTTTGAGAAATAAAGAAATATCTAGAGTCAAGGTGAGGCACAGTGGTTCACATCTATAATCCCAGCACTTTGGGAGGCCAAGGCAAGCCGACCATGAGTTCAGGAGTTCAAGACCAGCCTGACCAACATGACAAAAACCTGTCTCTACTAAAAATACAGAAATTAACCAGGCATGGTGGTGTTCACCTGTAATCCCAGCTACTCAGGAGGCTGAGGCTTGACTCAAGAGGTGGAGGTTGCAATGAGCCGAGATTGCACCACTGCACTCCAGCCTGGGCAACACAGCAAGACTCCATCTCAAAAAAAAAAAAAAAAAAAAAAAAAAAACCACTTAGAATCAAAAACACTTTTGAGTATTACTTCTTTATAATCCTTGGTGGAATCTATTGATAATAGAATTCTGGACTAAAACAGAGATTATGGAATGAAAATTCAAGAATAAACAAGTATTTATTATTAACTACAACCAATGAATTCACCAAATGTTTAATGAGTTTTTCTTAGGTGTAAAGGAATCTTTGAGGGGCTATGCATATAAGATTATGCTTAATACTATGGGGAAAATAGATATTCTAATGCAAATTGAGATAGTTAAGGGGAGGCATTAAAATAACAAGATTTATACCTGGCTGAGATTTAATAGAAAGGGGAGAAAATGGGGCATTTTGAAAGAGCATAAGTAAGAATAAAAAGCAGGAGCATAGAAACAAGAGTTAGTTCAATGTTTACCTCCTTTAGTCATCTTTCAGAAAAATTACACTAGGAGATAATTTAAAACATATGTTCTTTGAATATGGAAAATAAATATGGACATACAGCTAATATATATGCACATGCATGTATCTCAGTTAATCACTCTATCCATATTGCAGGTATATCACTGCCTTTAGGAATCTAACACAGTTTGAATGGAGTTATATTGGCAGCTTTCAATACTAATTTAAAATGGCATTGAATTTTCACTTACCGTTTTCATAAAACTTTCAGTCATTTCGGCCATCCACTTAAAGCTATTCCCAGGGACTCGACAGTGATGTTGGTATAATGGAATGCTACAAGTAATCTTCTAACTCCAGCTTGAAAACACAGATTTTTTTTTTTTTCTCCAAGAATTTGAAAGTGAAGTTTATGGGCCATGATGAATTTTTGCTGATTATTTGCACTGAGACCATAAACTCGAGTTTTATATGTGGTTATTAATGGTCATGTTCCCATGTTGAAGAAGATAAATCTTTGGATAGAAAGTGAATATAATGGTATTTGGCAGAAAGAACAAGGTCCAGCGTCCACTTTAAGGAGAAAAATTGAGACAAGCTTCCTAATATTTATGCTGTTGGTCTCGAATGAGGTCTCAGCACACTTCCTTTCCTTTTCTTAGATATCTCAATACCGTATAATAGCTTTTAATAAAATCTTTCTCTATCTTATTTTTTTCTGAAATAATCTTTGTTTCTTGTAAACAAACAAAAGCATAAGATACCTAGTCAAACAGATGTTTTCCAATTGCCTGTGGAATTGTTGAGTAGCATGGTGTTTTGACAGTTTATTCATTTCAATTGGATTGAGGTACCACTTGTGCCACACGGAAGTTTTTATTTTGTTTTTATGTTTGTTTTTCTTTCTTTGTTTTTCGTTAGAGACTAGATTAGCTCTAGGTAATTTACCTGATGAAAAGTATCACCAGGCTAGTTTTCCTGGAGAAAACCAGGACTTAGGGGAAGTCACAGGCAGTAAGTTTTACTGGCTGGGAGGGGTTGGGGGATGGATTATCGATGAGACCTCATAGCCTGAAGGTTGACAGAACAGACAGAACAAACTCAGCCAGGTCGGCAGGAAGTGAATCATGGATTGTTTCTCTCTGGGTGGGTGATGCTGAACAAATTACTTAACTACTCTTTTGCTTAGTTTCCTCGTGTATAAAGTGTGGGAAAATAGAACCTAATTTGTAATTTTGTATAGGGAAATTGTGAAGTGAGCAGAAGCATGCCTGGGATATACTAATTGTTGAATAAGTATATTGTAACTGACTGCCTAGATCAGTAGAGAGGCTTAAAGAGGATGGATTATATGAAGAGACTACAGGTAGCAAGGTCTAGAAAAAGGGTTCCATTCCTTTAGGAAAGGGAACGATCCAAAGTAATGGTATTTGAAAAGGGATGGAATTATGCCAAAGACAAGGAGCTGTTGTTAGAATTCATAAAGGGATAGCTACTAGAAAGTTTACATGAGCATCCTGAATTATTTGTGGAGAAGAAAATGTGGAATACACAGAAAACTGTGTATTTTATTCTTTATTTTCCATTTGTAATCTGCATGGTTATTTGTCTCTAGTATTTTTGTCTCTAGTATTTTTGCTTCAAATGACTCATGAGGTTCAAATGGTGAAAGCTTAAGTGGAAAAAAAAATTATTAGGAAATAAAGGGACTATGAGGAAACCAATATTATTAAGGTGTTATTCTTTCCCACCTAACATCCAGTCTATTGCAAATCATGTCAACTCTACCTACAAAATGTCTCAGGATCCTGGCTTTGCATGGTGTCTCATGTTTGTAATCACAGAATTTGGGGAGGCAAAGGTAGGGAAATAGTTTGCCGAGAGGTTGAGAACAGCCTGAGCAACATAGCATGACCCCCATCTCTACAAACCTGGAACAAAAAATTAGCCAGGCTTAGTGGTGTGTGTCTGGAGTTCCAGCTACTTGGGAGACTGAGGTGAGAGAATCACCAGAGCCCTGAGATTGAGGTTGCAGTGAGCTATAATCCACCACTGCACTCCAGCCTGGACAACAGAGATACCCCCTCTAAAAAAATTAACAATGATGTTAATAATAACAATAATAATAGTAAAATATATAGCATGGTATTACTTCCCCCTACCTCTACCTCCTTTACTCCTGGCTTATTTTAGGAGCATCCAAACTGGTATCTCTCATGCTGCTTTTGACCACTTTTCATTTATTTTCCACAGAATAACAGAAGGTAAGTTTACAAAACCTAATAATTCTATGTCACTTTTCTGCCCTAGCCTTTCCATTGGTTTTCTGTCTCACCTGGAATAAAATCCAGATTCCTTAATACAGGCTGAAAGGCCACCATGATGCCTCAACTTCTCCTTCTTGATTTTTCTGCCCTTTTCTTCTTTACTCATTTCACAGTTTCCCAGAATATTGACACTTCTATATTCTACATATTTGGGTTTCATTGAGAAAACCTTCTTGCCCAGTCTGTAAAGTATCAGCTTTTTCTAACCCTATATCCTACCTGATTTTTTTTTTCTTTGTGCTACGTTGCTCTTTATATTAAGTGGTAGTTTTACTTGCTCACTATCTGTTGCTCCTCACTAAGTTTTAAAACTCATGAGATATTAAAAATCTGAGAGTGGTTGCTTGGTCTTTTTTAATTTCACTGCTTTATTCCCAACCTTGGCATGGAGGAGATAATCTATAAATAACTTGTTGAATATATTAATGTAGTATATGTTTTTAGAGGATCATTTTCTCCTTCAAGTTGCCCTAACTTTTGAAATGATCTACACTTACATCTCTTCATGGTTTAATAAAGTAAATGTTTTTAATGATGTTCTTCCCACATTTGCCTGCAGCTCAAACACATGAGGAAACTTTGTAGCTCCCTGGATTCAGAACTACATCTGGGTAACAAGATACCAGAAATGCATCAGGGGATAGGTGAAGACTGCATTTTCATGGAATCACTAATTCAAATGTATCAAAACTTATTTTGATATTTGTGTGCTATAAAGCAGTCAAAAGGTTTCTTCCAGAGGAGAACACATTTCAATACATGGAAATTTGTTTATTTGGATTTAACTTCCTGAGCTCATGGAAAACTATGGAGATCAAGCACACTGTATTAGTCTGTTCTCACATTGCTAATAAAGACATGCCCGAGACTAGGTAATTTATGAAGGAAAGAGGTTTAATTGACTCACATTTCCACATGACTGGGGAAGCCTCACAATCATGGCTGAAGGCAAATGAGGAGCAAAGTCATGTCTCTCATGGCAGCAGTCAAGAGAGCTTGTGCAGGGAAAATCCCCTTTATAAAACCATCAGATTTTGTGAGACTTTTTCACTTTCACGAGACTAGCGCAGGAAAGACCCACCCCCATAAATCAACTAGCTCCCACCAGACCCTCCAATGACATGTGGGAATTATGGGAGCTACAATTCAAGATGAGATTTGGGTGGGGACACAGCCAAACCATAGCACATGCTTAAACTGAAACACAAATTTTAATTAGTGAAACACATATAGCCCTTTTCCTTTTATTCAGAGATTTTTTAGGCTAAAGTTTATATATTCAGTATTAGCAAAAGGCTAGTAAGAAATTATTAGAAAACCTTAAACCAAAGAAGCCAGAGTGTGTTCCTGCATATGTGAATACGTGAATGTAAATGTGTGTGGGCATGTGTGTGTGATACATATATGTGTGTGTTTTTACATGTATGTTAGGTGTATATGTTTTATGTGTGTGTATATATGTGTGTATATCTATACACACACATAAAGTTGGATTTATATATAAAAAGACTTATTGATCAAGTGGAAAAGCTATGATATGAAAACATTTATTTTGCTGAATAATTTGACCATATGAGTCAAATTCCTGGTTTTGCATCTTCCTTACTACTTATGAATTGGTCTAGCAAGATAAGTTGCAAATAGTGAAACCTAATGAAAATAGCTGCAAGGTTTAGTTCTACCGTCTTCTGCACTGTGAATTTCTGCTTAAAAGCTCTTTCAGCAGGAAAGAAGAGTATAATTTCTAATGTACTTCACTAAGCAAAAGAAATGTGTAATTTATCCATTTACATATTTATTGTAAATGAACTTTTGAGGGATATAAAAATCTTTATATAATTGTCATTATCATTTCCATAAACATCTACATAAAACTTGGGTTGATTTATTAAAAAGGAAGTTTGCTTCTTTTTACGAACTGTGGCATCTAATTTTTAGATTTAAGGCAGTATTTTCTGATTTATGTTGGCGTTAATAATATTGACTCTGCGAAAATCACCATTCCCTCCCGGTTGGGCACTACCCTTGGGAGGATAGGTCAGGGCTATCTAACAGCGGCATCCACAGCTGTTCATGCTGACGCGGGTTTGAGTGTTATTTCCTTGACAGAGGTCACAGAGAAGCAGTAGAAGATAATTTTATGAGGCATCTGCTATATTTGTGGTTGTACTCATTCTTTAAGATTGACCTACAAACTTTGGTTTCTGCGAGAAAATAACATTAAATCAAGATGCAAGATCTTATAAATGGAAAGCTGTAACAAATGAACTTTCATGTGAATGGAATGCTATCTTCAATTGAAAAATCAATATAGTTAAAACCAATAAAATGTTGGTTTCAAAGGAGGTTTAAATAGAGGTCAAAGTGAATATATTTAACTTGAAAAGCTTGAAGGCATAATGTAAAGTTCCAGTTAGAGCCCACTGTATGCAAGTATAAAACAGTGAATGCTTCGGTTTATCTACAGAATTTAGCTAGAATATTTTTCTTTTTTAGAGACGGAGTCTCGCTCTTTCGTCAGGCTGAAGTGCAGTGGCGCTATCTTGGCTCACTGCAACCTCTGCCTTCCGGGTTCAAGTGATTCTCCTGCCTCAGTCTACCGAGTAGCTGGGACTACAAGTGCACGCCACCACGCTGAGCTAATTTTTGTACTTTTAGTAGAGACGGAGTTTCACCATGTTGGCCAGGATGGTCTCAATCTCTTGACTTCATGATCCACTCACCTCAGCTTCCCAAAGTGCTGGGATTACAGGCATAAGCCACTGTGCCCGGCCTGAATATTTTCTTTAATATTTTCATTTTGGGGGAAACCACAGCAAGTAAAACATGATTGCAATAATCCATTTTTAACTGTCTAACTTTCAAGTGGTAAATGCCTAGTTTGAGCAAAGTAAAATCTATTCTCAAAAGAATTTACAAGAAATAAATTTTAAAAGTTAAAGGACTAGGTCTCTAGTGGATGATTTATTTTCTCTCCTGAAGCTTCTTCCCTGGCACCTAATGGGCATCTTCAACTAATACCAGAAGAATATTGGTTTTGAAGTCAGGATAGTATTCATATGTTGCCTGTAACCCGTCTGTATGACTTTGGGAATGTTACTCCAGTCTTTCAAGCCTCAGCTTCTTCATCTGTAAAATAAATATTAAAATACCACAACAATAATTCTGTGACTATTAAATCATAAAATGCACATAAAATTACCTAGAAAACTATCTGCTGGGTTTAAAACAAAAACAAAAGACAAAAATTATCTAAATTATCTAACAATTCTAAAGAGGATTCTAAGATTCAAAAATAGTTACTTTTGATACTAGTGAGCAAATGATCAATTTGCCTGCCATACAATATGTTTTCTTATGAAAATCAATTTATGCCTAGTGTTCCATTATTGGAACTCTAAGCATGTGGGAGTTATTTCTATCCTACTGCTCAAGGTCATTGTCAAGGTCTGATTTTTCAAATTCGAAAAATTGCAACCTCAGGCAGAAATGAGTTAATCTATTAGTCATTTTTTTTCCTTAGGAGAGAGCTTTTATTTGCCTATCATGTGCCAGGAACAAATTTCTCTGATGCAGATATAGTGACATATAGTAAATAGTCCCTGTCAACAAGATAACTATAATCTAATAAGATACATTGATCTATAAACAACTCTACCTTGTGCAAAATATATCATATGTACAGTAAAGAGAGTATTTAACTCTGTCTGGAGACAAGTGGAGGTGAGTGGGGACCGTTTCACTAGGAAAGATTCACCAAGATACATTTGAGTGGTGTTTGAAAGGTAAAGAGGATTTTTCCTGGCGTGAGGAAGAATATGCCTTAAGCAAAAGATACATCAGATTGTGTCTTATGTTTGGAAAAACCATAATTTGCTAACTGAGGGAGTAGAAGGGTAAAAGAAGTACACACAGGCCATGCACCCTTTGCATGGGAAATTTCAATTTTATCCTGAAACTAGTAAGAAAATTTCAAATGTGTTAAATTTATTAACTATATGTATTTGTACAATAATCAAAGCTATTGTGTAAATTATAGTAAAAGTATAATCAGCATTTTGTGAAAAAAAGAGATAAATGAACCTTTTCCCTTCAGCTGTACAAAGTAAGTACAAATATCTGAACATTTCAGACTGAGAGATTAAACACTGAAAATATACACAGATATTTTTATTAAAAATTGGCCTATTACTTTCTGTTTATGACAATTATGCCTTCTTCTTAACTCAAAGGGACATTATTTCCCTGAAGTTTATAAAGTATATTTGAAAATAAATCTGCTTAAATATTTCTTCCACATTAGAGAGCACCACACATTTGCTTCTTATGTTGAGAGAGAAAGAATGGAGCTTTCTAACTGACTTTTCCACTCTTAGGAGATTTTCTAAGGAAAATTACAAGGCTTTGTAAACTTAGAAAAAATATGTTGAGAAGGCTTTGTAATTCTTTCAATCAGGAATGACATAAGAATTTTTTTCAATTGTTGGTAAATGTTAGCATTTTTGTGTATGAAAATCAGTTAAAATTAAGTATAAACCAGGTGTTTCTCATTGATTCAAACAATAAGTCAACGGGAGATTTAATAAAATAGCATCAGCTTTTTTTACTAGTATCTAAGCTTTGAATTATAAATTGATGATCTAGGAGTCATACCTTAATTGAAATGGTGCCATTTGTCACAGCACTGATACTTTGTTCTTTATTTTAAGATATTAAAAATACTGTACAATGTTAAGAAATTTCCTGTGTGACATACTTGTAAACACCAATTTTGTGTTTCAAATATATCTCAACTTACATATGTAATAGCTAGAGATTTGTAAGAAAAATAAAATGCATTTAATATAATAGCCAGCTAGAATCACAGCAAATTGGAAAGCAAAGGATAGGAAAGAAATGGGAGAAATAAGAATATTTTAAACAAGTACACAAAGTAAACTAAGTCTGTCACATAACTTTTTAGAGGAAAATAAGAAGGGGAAAGATTTTCCTTTTTTTTTTCTTCCATTAATCTAAAAAATATGATATGCTTGCTCTCTGAGAAATAAGACATGGGGAGATGTGCCAAATTCTAACCGATTACTTGATATTACTGCTCATTACTTTGGTATGGTGTCTGAGATTTGCTCAGAGGGCAAATATTTTGACAGATATTTGGAAGAAATAGAAAGGTGGTAAATTGGTGGTGGTTTAAACGGTGTTAAAAGTGAAAAATAATGTACAGTTAATGTTTGTGGTTGATCAGCATTGGGAAACATGAATAAATTGTAAAAATCTGGGACATTTGTCAAGTACTATATTTAAATCCATAGTAAGTACAAAGATATGAAGGTCCTATTTTCATTTTTTTTTTTTTTAATTCAGAAGGCAGCATTTGGGTATGCTTTGAATAATAAAAAACCTCGGTAGATAAATGCAAGAATAGTTATTTAACACTTTAAATGTCATGAAAGTTGTTCTACATAGTGAGTTTCTATGTGAAATTTAGTTTTGAATTCTATTAATCTATTAATCTAATACATTGTGAAAGCACTGTTTTTCATTCATCCTGAGTAATGAAGTGTGGTTACTATTTGAATATACTTTAAAAAAATAATTTACTAAGATGAAATATTCCATTTAGCTACAACAAATCCTGTTGCAACAAACCAAGATCAATAGTATAGAAAGATTGGTAGTTATAATCTAAGAGGGGTCAACATCCAGTGTTCTTCCCTCTTTTTGAGAGATTTGTATACCCTGTCATATATTTTCTTTTAACAAAAAATAATATTATTTTAATTTGGCCATGTGTTGCCTATTATTCTTTCATTTTAAAGTCCATTAAAATTATCACTACCTAATTATCTACTGGAAGTTCTAGATGCATATTCTTTTTCTCAAGATTTTTTTTAGAACACTTTGATGATCACAGCAAAATTGAGAGGAAGACACAGAAATTTACCATATATCCCCTAGTGCCACTCCTGCAGAGTTCTCCCATTATCAAAGTACCTCTCAGAGTGGTGCATTTGTTATCATTGATGAACCTACAGTGGCACATTGTCACCACCAAAGTCCATAGTTTAAATTAGAATTCATTCTTAGCCCATCTGGATCTACCATCTGACAAAGGGCTAATATCCAGAATCTACAAAGAACTTAACAAATTTACAAGAAAAAATCAACCCCATCAAAAAGTGGGCAAAGGATATTAACAGACACTTCTCAGAAGAAGACATTTATGCAGCCAACAGATACCTAAAAAAATGCTCATCATCACTGACCATCGAGAAATGCAAATCAAAATCACAATAAGATACCATCTCCCACCAGTTAGAATGTTGATCATTAAAATGTCAGGAAACAACAGGTGCTGGAGAGGATGTGGAGAAATAGGAACATTTTTACCCTGTTGGTGGGACTGTAAACTAGTTCAACCATTGTGGAAGACAATGTGGCGATTCCTCAAGGATCTAGAACTAGAAATACCATATGACCCAGCCATCCCATTACTGGGTATATACCCAAAGGATTATAAATCATGTTACTATAAAGACACATGCACACATATGTTTATTGCAGCACTATTCACAATAGCAAAGACTTAGAACCAACCCAAATGTCCATCTAATGTGTCACAGATACACCATGGAATACTATGCAGCTGTAACAAAGGATGAGTTCATGTCCTTTGTAGAGACATGGATGCAGCTGAAAACCATCATTCTCAGCAAACTATCGCAAGAACAGAAAACCAAACACCACATGTTCTCACTCATAGGTGGGAATTGAACAATGAGAACACTTGGACACGGATGGGGAACATCACACATTGGGGCCTGTAGTGGGGTGGGAGGAGGGGGGAGGGATAGCATTAGGAGATGTAACTAAAGTAAATGACGAGTTAATGGGTGCAGCACACCAACATGGCACATGTATACATATGTAACAAACCTGCACGTTGTGCACATGTACCCTAGAACTTAAAGTATAATAATAATACAAAAAAAGAATTCATTCTTCTTGTTGTACATTCTATGAGTTTAGAGAAACATATAATGATGTTGATAGAATCATACAGAGTATTTTCACTGCCATAAATATCCTTTTGCTCCCCCTATTCATGCCTCCCGCCACTGATCCCTTAGCATTCACTCATTTTTTATTTATTATTTACTGTGTCCATAGTTTTGCTTTTTCCAGAACACCAACTAGTTGGAAAAATACTATATATAGAATTTTCAGATTAGCGCCTTTACTTAGTTATATTCCATTAAAAGCACCTCCATGTCTTTTCAGGGTTTTGTTGCTCATTTCCTTTTAGTAATAAATAATATTCTGCTGTCTGAATGTACTACCATTTATTTATCTGTTTGCCTACTAAAGAACATTTTAGTTGCTTTCAAGTATCAGTGGTGACGAGTAAAGCTGATATAAATATATGTGTGAAAATTTTTGTGTTGACCCAAGTTCTCAACTCCTTTGGTTAAATAGCAAAGAGAGTGATTGCTGGATTGCATGATAAGAGTGTGCCATTCTAATAGGTGTGCAGTGGTATCTCATTTTAATTTGCAATTTCTTGGTAACATAATTTTGAACATATTTTCACCTGATTACTTGCCATATGTATATATTTTTGATGGGTGCCTATCCAAATATTTGATTCATTTTAATTAGACTTTTTTCTGTTCTTATTATTGAATTTTAAGAGTCTTTGACATATTTTACATAATAGTCCTTTATTAGATCTAGCTTCTACAAATAATTTCTTGCAGTCTGTGTCTTTTCATTTTTTTGATGTTGTCTTTTAAAAAGTATAAATTTAAGTTTAATAAAATCTATTTATCAATTTTTTATTTCATAAAGCATGCCTTATGGTAATATCTAAAATGTATCACACATTCCCAAGTCACCTAGGTTTTCTCTTATGTTATCTTTTAGGAGTTTTATAGTTTTACGTTTTACATTCAGATCTATGTTCCATTATGAGTTAATTTTTGTAAAGGGTATAAAAATGTGTAGAGTCTTTTTTTTTTAATATGTCAATATTCAAGTCTTCTGGTACAATTTGTTTTAAAAACTAGTTTGTCTTATTGTATTACATTTGCTCCTTTTTGAATTATCACCTGACTATGTTTATGTAGATCTCTTTCTGGGCTCTATATTTTGTTCTGTTTGTCCATTCTTTTACCAGTACAACACCATCTTGATGACTGTAGCTTTGCTGTAAATCTTGAAGTTGGGTAATGTTCTCCATCAAAGTTTGTTCTTCTCTTTCAATATGGTGTTGGCTATTCTGGATTTTTTGCCTCTCTGTGTAAGTTTTAGAATCAATTTGTTGCTATGCCCAAATTAACTTGCTGGGATTTTGATTGTGATTATATTGTATTTATAGATCAAATTGGGAAGAAATGGCAAGTTCAAAATATTGGATCTTTCTCTCCATGAACATAAAACCTCTCTCTCTTTCTTTCTTCTTTGATTTCTTTAATCAGACTTTGTAGTTTTCCCCATGTAGACATTGTGCATATTTTAAAAAATTTATATCTAAGTATTTTATTTTGGGGAGTATTAATGTAAATGTTATGGTATTTTTAATTTTGAATTTCACTTATTCATTACTGGTATATAGGAAAGTGATTGACTTTTTATATTCATCTCGTTCTATCACTGTGCTATAATTGCTTATTAATTCTAGGAACTTCTGTCAGTTATTTCACATTTTTTACATAGACAATCATGTTATGTACAAACAAAAAGAGTTTTATGTGTTCTTCCCCAACAAGCATAACCATTTACTTTTCTTTTATTATTTCATTAGCTAGGACTTCTCAGAAGGATGTTGAAAAGAAGTAATGAGAGATCAGTTTCTTGACTTATATTTTATCTTAATGCGAAAGCATCCAGTTTCTAATCATCAAGGATGAGGTTAGTTGTGTGTTGTTTTGTACATGTATTCTATCAAACAGAGAAATTTCCCCTCGATTCTTAACTGCTGAGAGTCTTTTATTGTGAATAGTATCATGTGTCGAATGATGTTTCCGATTCTATTGATATGATAATGTAATTTTTTCTTCTTTAACCTTTTAATGTGATGGATAACATCATTTGATTTTTGAATGTTGACCCAGTCTTGCACACCTGGTATAAATCCTACTTGGCTGTAGTATATAGTTATTTTTATACTTTTTAAAATCGCTTTTGATAATTTTTTGTTGAGGAGTTTGAATCTATGTTCTTGAGCAGAGATCTAGATTCGTAGTTTTCTTTCCTTATAATGTCTTTTTATTTTTTTATTTTTTTATTTTTTTTCATATTAAGATACTACTGGCCTCATAGAATGAATTGGAAATTATTTCCCCTGCTTCTGTCTTCTGGAATAAATTGTAGGTAACCAATGTGATTTATTCTTTAAATGTTTACAATTCACTACTGAACTCATGTAGATGGAGATTTCTGTTATAGAAAGCTATTAGCTATTTATTAAATGTCTTTAATAGAGATACACCTATTGTAAATTGTTTTATTCTTGTGAACATTTTGAAAAATTATATTTTCAAGGAATTGTTCTATTTTATATTGATTATCAAATCTATGGACATAGAATTTTTCATTAGATTTCTTATTATCCTATTAGTGTCATTTGATGTTGATAATGTCCCCTCTTTCATTACTGATATTAGTAATTTTTCTTCTCTCTCTCTCTCCCTTCTTTTTCTTTCTCCCATTCTCTCTCCCTCCTGAGCCACCTTTCTTTGTAACGGCTTTATTAAGATATAGTTGACATACAAACAAACTGCACATTTGATATTCACAATTTGCTGAGTTTGGACCTATGCATACATTAGTGATCTATCACTAGAATCAAGGTAATACATTTATCCATCATGTCCAAAATTTTTCTCGTGTGCTTTTTAAAAATACTTTTGTGGTAACAATACTTAACATGAGAGGTACCCTTTTATCAAAATTTGTAGTGCACAAATTCATATTGTTAACTAAGAAACACCTGCACTTCTATGTGTATTGCAACATTGTTCACAATAGGCAAGATATGGACAAAACGAAAATGCCCATTGATAGATCAAAGAATAAAGAATTTGTGATATGTATATATATATACACATATATACATATCACATACACACAATATATATGCATACACAATTTTCTTCTTAAAAAAGAAGGAAATCCTACTATTTGTGGCAACATGAATAAGCCTGGAGGATATTATACTATGTGAAATTAGCCAGTCTCAGAAGGACAAATACTTTATGATTCCACTTATATACTGTATCAGAAATAGTCAACTATCAGAAATAGAGAACAGAATGGTGGTTTTTCAGGGGCTGGAAGGAAGCAGAAACAAGGAGTTATTGTTCTATGTACCTTCTCTCTTTTTTTACTTAGTATATGCTGGCAAGGAGGCTTATCAATTTGTAACGATGTGATCACTTTTTAATTCATGTTATCAAAGATTCATTTTGCTTACTCTGTTATAGAAATGTAGGTAAATAAAATTATATTGAATGTATTCTTTTGTTTCCAACTACTTTAACTCAACATAATGCTTTTGAGATTAACTGTAGTTTTACATGCATGAGTAGTATGTTGCTCTTCCTTTCTGAGTGGTAACCCATTGTATGAAGATACTGTATTTTTTATCTGTGATCCTATGGGTGCATATTTTACTTATCTGTTGATTTTGGCAATTTTTATTATGGCTGCTATGACCATTCTCTTAGAAATCTTTCTGTGAGTATGTATTTCATTTCCTTGTGCAAATTTCCAGCTATAGAATTGCTAAGTCACAATATAGATATGTAAGTTTAAATTTAAATTTAAATGAACCACCAATCAGTTTTCTTAAATGATTGTATCGCTTTGCGTTCTGACCAGCAGGGCGACAATGATCTGAGTTGCTCCACCACCGTATTTACGTTTAATTTGTTAGTTTTCAAAATTTTCCACCATTGTGATAGATGTGAAATAGTTACTATCTTACATTGCTCCATAGCCCTTGTTAAATCTTTGAACCCCCTCCCTTAAATATACCCAGCCAAAGACTTAACTACTAAGAGTATGTATGAGAAAGGAGGTTCAAAGATTTAAGGAGGACCATGGAACAATATTAATAATTCAAAGGAAGTTTCCTCTATAAATATGCAAACCTACCTACGCTTGCACACATTCCGTTTTATTCTTCCATCACAATGGAAAGCTGATACGCTTCCTAATTTTTTACCACCATGATTTGCATTGTCTGCATAGTGTCCTTAATCAGCTTCCTTAATGACAAGTTCATGCTATTGATTTCCTGTATCTTATTTTTATTCAAATTATATTAGTCTCTTCATCAGTATTTAAGAAAGCTCAAATCTCTTAAATTAAAAACTAGTAAAATTAGCGCAATAGCTATCCCCAACTATTTACCACTCTTCAAAGCTAAACATTTTTCTTCAGCAAACATATCTTTATAATTCAATATTGCATCATACTGTCCAATCTACTATTGCTCCTACTTCTTCACAGACACTCTATTTTTGCTAATCACACCTGTGAGTCATATGTGGCTAGTACAGTTACAGTTCAAGACCTTTAAATTTCTTGTTTTTTTCATCAGTATTTAACAAACTTAATTTCATCCCCTTTACTCAAGATTTCTCTTTCTTGGTTGCTCTTAACGAATATCCCATGCACTTGATTTCTTTCCACTTTTCAGTATATTCATTCATAGTATTTCTGTAGATGGTTACACATATCCCTTAAATGATTCTTCTCTGTGCATGCCACACTCCTATTTCTATGTTAGAACTATTTTCTCAACTGTTCAAACTTACAACATGTCATTGACATGTCATTGATTTCCAATTAATCATGACTTTCTAACTTCACACTGTCATCAATTCAATTATAAAAGATTGACTTTTAAAATATCCTTTTGTGCTTCACGATTCATCAGTCTATTTATCATCTGCCATTTGACCTTGCTCACAGTGT
This sequence comes from Chlorocebus sabaeus, assembly GCF_047675955.1. Taxonomy (NCBI): domain Eukaryota; kingdom Metazoa; phylum Chordata; class Mammalia; order Primates; family Cercopithecidae; genus Chlorocebus; species Chlorocebus sabaeus. The sequence continues at coordinate 43,512,417 of NC_132906.1, read as the reverse complement.
ATTTCCTGTATGTTTTGAAAACATTCACTGCTTTCTAGAGTCATGTTAACACTTCATTCCTTCCTCCATTATATCTTAACTAGAGTATATCTCTCTACACCTTTTATTTCTCCCCTACAATGTGTAATCTATTCCATAATGACTGTCACCTTTAAAAATCACAAAGCAGAATGTGTCACACCTATGTAGAAGATGCTTTCATGGCTTTTCATTGTTCTTGCCATACATCATCCTCATAAGGTGATGCATGTTCTCATCTCTAGCCTTCTTTCTCATCTATATCTATGTAACTCAATTCACTTCATTAAAACAACACCTCTTACATTTTAGAATGTGCTCAATTTTCTTTAAAATATGAGCCTTCACATGATTTCCTTTGAAGGGAATTTTATTTTACCCATCCTCCTATATTAAATTCACCAGGGAACTGCTGGTCATTCTTTTGATCTCAGCTTAACAGTTAGTTTTCAGATTAAATTTCAGTATTTCCATGTTAGCTTGCTCTTAAGTACTGAATTTTTCCAGCAAACTATAAAATCCATGAGAACATAAACTGTGTCTGTTTCCTTTCCTGATGAATTTGTAGCATGTAGAGGAATGTCAGATAAAGAATGGGCACTCACATATCACATAATGCAAAGATCAATAAATCACGATGTTTAATTAGTCATAATATACCCATATTGCACAAAAATGACATTGTCTGCAAAGATGTAGAAGTGATTAATCCTGCACAAGCATGACTTGTACAAAAGAGGTTCAGTTATCATTCTTACACTGGGAACATAATATAGCAATTTACTAATTTAAAATCAGCAGTCTATCATGTTGCAAAGTTTTAGAGCACTGATTACAAAAGATATAAAGTATATTTAATAGATGTTAAAAAAATCTCTCATTAGTTAAGAAATGTATAAAACAAGATTGAATTTTATTGACTTCTAAATCTCTTTCATTTTCACAAATTCCAAAATATAGTGAGCATAATATTTCACTACAATGTATATTATATGAACAATCTGATTTACAGAAATATTGCTTCCTCAGAGATTTATATCAACAGTCAGGCTAATTAGTCATTGAAGAGGTGAAATTAAATCCCACTAAATAGAAAGAATCATCCACTGAAACGTTTAATTAGAAAGTGAGTAGTAAATAATACATCACTAAGCTAGAGATTTTTCTTGCTCTCTTAGAAGTTGGATATTATTCTGTGCAATAAATATCAATAAGAATAAATTACATTAATTAATATAGGCAACTTAGAGTCACATATATTGAATAACAAAATACAATGGAAATTTAATACTATTAATTGTGTGAGTGTTATAATTTTGTGATACGTAGTTTAAAATTCTGATTTTAAAAAACCACCTTTCAGCATTCCCAATAACAAGAATTAAGTATTTTCTCAATATTGGCATCCACAACTGCCATTAGGATAGAGTTTTTTTCATAAACAAATTATCTGATGAACTTAAAAAAAAACTATTTTGGGTGTGTATATGTGAGTGTGTGTTTGTATATACACACAATTTTCTCCACCTGTGAAATTAGTGACCTGGAATCCACGGCCCCTAAAACATCTCTGAGTCTAAGTTCCCATGACTTGATGTATATGCATCCCTTCTGTCACCAGTACCAATTCTTGTTTCAAGGGGAGAAAGTGCTGCCCATATGCTTTGATATTCCAGAATATCTCTCTTAACCCCTTCCTTAGGACTCTTATAGTGCTGAAGATTTATTACTAACAATGAAGAAAAATTTTTAAAGTGAGTCATTTGCTTCCTAAAGATCTTTAAGTAGTGCACACATTCAACATAGTAGTCATAATTATCTAACTTGAACTAAGAACACTGTAGAACAGAGACATAATAATTAGTTTTATAGGAAGGCATGTAGGATTTGCCAATATCTGCAGTATGAGATAAAACTAAAGAGGGTAAATATTTCTAGGTTGACCGAGAATTCAAATGCATCACTGAGGAGGTGTGAAATGAAAATAATTTCTGATAAAAAATACACTATAAATCAAATAACTTTTTAAAGTTTCAGTTTGCCAGTTTGTCAAGTGAAGCTAAAATTGCCCCTGTCTATTTTAAGAGGCTACTTTCATCAATGCCTTCCAGCAAAATATCACTAGAAGCACAGCTGTAGATGAACAAGTTGGGTGGATTACTAATTGCAGAAACAGAAACACACTTTAAGGCATGGTGGATAGTCTCAGTAAGAGAGTATTAGAAAGAAGCTGCTACTAGATTTGGACTTTTATTGCGCCATTTTGGAAAAAGTGTATGGAAATTGGCATTCACTTTGAAGTGGGTGCTGTTAGGAGGCAGGAGAAGTTCTACGACTGAATATTTAAATAAATTGTATCATACCGTGAGCAGAACACAGGAAGCTGCAATCACTCACGAGAGCTGAGAGAGGGATATATTTCATAAGTTATGAGTTGTATGGTGACCTTATTTTGGTCTCACTTTATCACCGTCTCACAGTGATCTTGTCTCCTGTTGATGTCTGTGCAATTATTTTTGTCCACCACAAAACAATGTAACCTACTTTGGAGTGTTAGACCAGTTTCTAACAACACTAAGGCCTAGCTGTCAGTGTCAGGCCACTTTCTAGATGTAAAAGCCTGTTTGTTTGTTTGTTTGTTTTCACAAAAAAAGATACAAAACATAAAACAATGGGAAAATATATATATATAAATACTAGATGTCCAATATACCGCAAGTAAGAGTTCTAGAGACAAACAATAAGATATCATCAAATTAATACCAAGGAAAACACCCCCCAACTCTAAGCATATTCACATGTAACAACACCAAGTTTTTAAAAATTTTTATGAAAGCTTCCAGAGTAAAAGCAAAAAATAAAAAAAAAATTTAAAAAAAGATTCTTTACAATAGAACAAGTTTCATGTTAACATCATACTATCACGAGCAATGCCAGATTCTAGAACAGATAAATATCATTACAGCTCTGCAGAAAAGTATTTAATCTTGAATTCTAAAAGCAGCCAAACTTCGACTGTGCACATATTCAGATATACCTTCACTGAACCTTTTCTGAGGCAATTACTTGAAAATACACTCCAGCAGGATGAGGATGAAACTGAGAAGAAAAGAAGACTTGAAATATATAAAATGATGTGGTAAGCCATGATGCACTGAGAAAAAAACAGAAAAGGAAAAACAAAAACCTGCAGGATGAGACCTGTGGAGGGCTCTAATTTGTCTGTAGCAGCACAAAATCAGTGGGATCAAAGAAGAGTGTCTTAAACCAGTGCTTCTCATATTTCATTATATAAGGATTCTCTTGGAAATTTGTAAATGTTGACTTGATTCAGCAGGTCTGCAGTAGAGCCAAAGATTCTGCATTTCTAACAAGCTTCCAGTTGGTGTTGATACTGTTTCTCCATGGGCCATACTACAGGTAGCAAAGTTTGCCACTGAGCAATAAATTCAATCATTTAAAATATAAATTGGATTAAGTGGCTCATCCCACTAAAATCTGTCACATACTGCTCTTCATTGCCTTTAGAATTAAATTTGTGTTTCTTTCCCTGGCTCTCAAGGTTGTGCATTACAGTGACTTTATTCAAACCTCAGCCCATGTCACACTAAGCCTAACTGATTATGCTTAAATCGTACTAGCACAGTTGAAAGTATGTACTAACCTCAGAATGTTTACATTTGCTGTTTCTGCTGCCCTTTCTTCTTCTAACACTTGTGGAAAAATTTAAATCTCAAGTCTGAAAAGTTCTAATTGGCAAACCTATTCTTTTTTACAGCTCTATGTTCATTTCTACAACAATACTTAATACAAAGTTATGCTAAACATTCTCATTATCTAATAATTATAAGTACATTTATGTATTACTTACAATTATTATCCACTAGTCCTTCTAAAATGCTAGATACTTGTTAAGCACTAAATTAATATTTAATAAAGAAGGATTCTGGTGGTACTATGCTGAGTAATAATAAGGAAATCAATTAAGTTATGTGAGAGGCTATACTAAGAATAAATATAATGTGGTAGCATGCATTAGAAGAGGAACAAATAGTAAATTATCATCAAAGTTGTCTTTTCAACTGTCTTGAAACAGTGCATCACTGTCTCCCATGTTTTCATCTTTTATTTAGAGCTCTATATTTCTAACTTATTATTATTTTTTTCCATTTATGCTGGGACCTCTAGGAGGTCAAAGCAACTGTGGCTGTCAATCAAGTCTCAGAACAGGACACTAAAAAGTAAAATAATCCCCATTGGCTAGAAATGTCTTTCGCTCAGGGCATCAGACCATCTTCTCCTCAAACTAAGGGTAGAGTGGGCAAGAATATGAGAAAAACAATATGCATGATATTTATTGTATTGCTATGGACTATGAACCTATTATATTTTCTGATAGCTCAAAAATTCTATTGGTATAAGAGTAAGGAGAGAAGAAAGATTAGAGGCATTGAAACTAAAATAAAAATGAGAAAAATAAAAAGATGGTTAAGTGGATGAAAATTTTATAAATAGATAAACATGGCAAATCATCAAGGCAGATTGAAGTATGTGAAGAGCTGATAGCAAAGCAAAAAGTTGCATGATGCTATTTGAAGTTGAGGGGAAGACATGGGGAAGTTATCGTCAAAACCAATTCTTTAATTCCAAATTTTATACTGTTTTCAATGCTTTATAGAAAAAGTATTGGATACAAGAATATAATTTAAAAATATAGTAAATTAACGGATGCAGAAGTGTGTGTATGACATTTAGAAGCAGCTAGCAATGAGTCAAAAATCAGAACGCTGGGAAACATGCTAAGTGAACTAACTCAGGAGAGGAAAACCAAACATCCTATGTTCTCACTCATGTGGGAGCTAAACTATGAGGGCACAAAGGTATAAAAATGATACGATGGACTTTGGGGACTCAGGGGGAAGGGTGGGAGGGGTGGGAGGGATAAAAGACTACACACTAGGCACAGTATACAATGCTCGGGTGTTGGGTGCACCAAAATCTCCAAATACAACACTAAAGAACTTATTCATGTAATCAAACACCATCCGTTCCCCCAAAAACCACTAAAATAAAAACACAGGACTGGCGCGGGGGCTCACGCCTGTAACCCCAGCACTTTGGGAGGCTGAAGTGGGCAGATCATGAGGTCAACAGTTTGAGACCAGCCTGGCCAATATGGTGAAACCCCGTCTCTACTAAAAATACAAAACATTAGCTGGGCGTGGAGGCAGGCGCCTGTAATCCCAGCTACTTGGGAAACTGAGGCAGGAGAATCGCTTGTACCCTGGAGGCGGAGGGTGCAGTGAGCCGAGATCACACCACTGCACTACAGCTTGGCAACAGAGTGAGACTCCGTCTCAAAAAAAATAAAATAATCTTTAATATTTGAGAAATTTTTAACTCACTGAGCAAACATAAGGAAAAACAAAAAATTGGAAAGAAGTTACAGGACAATGAAATTTTAGTTCAGTTCTCAATTTGTCCTAGAAATTCCTACCTCAGCCCTGAGATCACTGACTTTCTAAAGCTGTTGGGGTAGATACTCAAAGAAATTGCCTATGCATTAAGTTTAAATTATCTGTCATTATTATGCAAAAATTAATGAGCTTTGAGCAAATCATGTACTTAGGAACAGCTTTCACATCAGTATCATATTTTCTCGTCTTTTTATTAAATGTGCAATTTACCTAAAGAAGGAAGAAAAAAGGAAAAATAAGAGAAGAATTGAGTGAACACGCATAGTGTCAACTCTCTGACTTATGAATGTTAAAATGAGAAATTTAAAACTACCCATTATTAATGTACTATGCATAAAATATCTATCTATATATCTATATCTATATCTATATATATGGTCAAACATGTAGCCATTTGTCTACAAGAAGAGATGGACGGCAAGTAAAGTGTCATTAATAGTTTCCTAATGAGATATCTTCATATTGAATCTTATCCCAAATTAAAGACTATTTTTAAAGGTAAAATATAAGCTAGTGTTTAGATAGAACTTATAAATTCATAGAGGAATTCAGTTGAATAAAACATTGACCTTGTTTTTATTACCTAATTTGTTACCAATTTTCTTATTCTTTTTCGTCATTTTATGTTTTTATTTTATTTTTTTGAGACGGAGTTGCACTCTGTTGCCAGGCTGGAATGCAGTGGTGTGATCTCGGCTCACTGCACCCTCTGCCTCCAGGGTTCCAGCTATTCTCCTGCCTCAGCTTCCCAAGTAGCTGGGATTACAGGTGCCCGCCACCACACCCAAGTAATGTTTTGTATTTTTAGGAGAGACGGGTTTTCACCATGTTGGCCGGGCTGGTCTCAATCTCTTGACCTCGTGATCTGCCCACCTCAGCCTCCAAAAGTGCTGGGGTTACAGGCGTGAACCACTGCGCCCGTCCTATGTTTTTATTTTAGTGGTTTTGGGGGGAACAGGTGGTGTTTGGTTACACGAGTAAGTTCTTTAGTGTTGTATTTGGAGATTTTGGTGCACCCAACACCCGAGCACTGTATACTGTGCCTAGTGCGTAGTCTTTTATCCCTCACACTCCTCCCACCTTTCCCCCTGAGTCCCCAAAGTCCATTGTATCGTTCTTATACGTTTGTGTCCTTATAGTTTAGCTCCCACATGAGTGAGAACATAGGATGTTTGGTTTTCCTTTCCTGAGTTACTTCACTTAGCATGTTTCCAGCGTTCTGTTTTTGACTCATTACTAGCTGCTTCTAAATGTCATACGCACACTTATGCATCCGTCAATTTACTGTATTTTATTATATTCTTGTATCTAATATTTTTTCTATAAAGCATTAAAAAATATAAAATTTGGATTTAAATAATTAGTTTTGATGATAATTTCCCCCCTCTCTTCCCTCAGACTTCTAACAGCATCATGGAACTTTTTGCTTTACCATCACATCAGCTCTTCACATACTTCAATCTGGCTTGATCGTTTGCCATGTTTATCTATTTATAAAATTTTCATCCACTTAACCATCTTTTTATTTTTCTCATTTTTATTTTAGTTTCAATGCCTCTAATCTTTCTTCTCTCCTTACTCTTATACCAATAGAATTTTTGAGCTATCAGCAAATATAATAAGTAAATATTTTCGTAAAGTTAAGTGCACTAAAAGTTATTGAGATGCAGATTGAGTTGGCAATGATAAATTGGTAAGAGGGAAAAAACAATCACAGGAGGCTACTTGGGATTTTATAGACATTCAATAAAACAGAAGGTATTTCTCTCTCACTTCCTGCTCTGGTCTTTAGCAGAGCAACTTAGAGAATGAAAAGTTCTTAACCCCAAAGAAGATAACCCACTGACAAGGATTATCTTCGGCAAGGAGCCAAAGACATTAACTTTCTTTGGAATTTGTGTTATGAGAAAAACATGTAGTGTTACTTCAAGAGCAGAATAACAGAAATAAATATTCTCCTACTAGAGCATCTCAGGTCTTTCTGAGGACTGTTGCCATGATTTTACTTCTTATATAGTACAGGAAATTTTATAAAATGCATGTTTATTTTTTGTTTAGTCATGTGTCTGTTGCTTGTGATAACTTTCTCCGAGACAGATTTATCCCAAGATAAAAAATTGATCCAAAATCCAATATAGTAGAACGTATAATTTATACTTTACTGTATATTTTTGTGTCCCTTAGATGATCCCTTCATACATCTCTCATCCAGTGTGTGCCATCCAGTAAGATGGAATAAAAATCTAGTCAAAGCAGACCGCATTGAACTCAATGGGTACTTTAATATGGGAGTTTCTGACTATCGTGCTTTTTTTTTGTTATACTTTGTTATAATTCATATAGTATAGTCAATGTTGTAGAAAGTTATAAAATGCATGTTATCTAAAGCTAAGTTGAAAACATTAGTAATTCATAGAAATTATATTGATCCTTTGATCTGTTCATTCTTTCCTTGACATTTTTTTCTCCTAAATGACAATATGGTAAGAGTGATTACTTTAACTACACAGTGCCTACTTTCAACATTGCATAAATCATAAATTGCAAATAAGTTGATAGAATGGATTAATACAAGGATGAGATAATGACATTTTGATTTAAACTCCTAATCTATATTTTATATTAGGTATATGCAATAAAGTGATATTTATTAAGGATATCTGTTAATGTGGTTCAAAATAAAGAACATGCTATTAATCTGTTTTAAAATAGTAAAACTGTATTTGATAAAGGAGGAAAAATATTTATTATAGACATACATGTAGTATATTAAAAAATTTTATGCATCATTCATATTATATATTTGATTACAACCTAAAATAATAAACTTATTAGAATTAATTGGTTTATTTCACTTTGTATCATTTTAAACAAATGGTGAAATGATTTTTATTGTTTTAAGAAAATAAATAATAATGAAAACCCGGTATAATTAAGGAGTAACAGAAAATTTATTATGTCTCCTAGATGATTATGATTCTGAATTCAATTTTTTATCTTGTCTAAAAATGAATGTTGGGGAAGATAAGTTTTGACAATAAGGATATAACAAAGTCCTTGAAAAGATAATTTTTAAAAAGAAGTTAAACGGTTCATCTTGAGATTGATAAATCCAGATTATCATGAAAAAAATTTATGATGCTTAGCATTTGGATCATCTACAGAATAATTAAGGTTATTTAGATAACTGCACTCAGTCCTGATGAAGGAAGTAACCCAGTTTGTATCTCTGTGAATGTTGGGTACTGAATTGTGCTGATGTTTTAATGAGACTTTAATATTTCATGATACTCCTCACATGGCCTTGATTATTATCTAATATTTCTATACCCAGGAGAATTAATTTTAATAATGAGACTCATAGATAGGGGAATGAGAATCAGAAATCAGGACACAACTATACCTCTCATACTAATTATGCAGGTTTTTTAGGCATTATCAGATTGTTGGGTCTGAGGTCTTTACAAAGAAACTAAGCTAATAGATGTAATAATATAGTAGTACATTTTAATTAAACACATGTAGAATTGTTACATTTATGTCCCTATTATCTATTTATACCACCTATGCATAATTATTCATATTTCTAAATACTTTAGGAATTATAGAAACAAAAAAAGATAGTCTTTGTTTTCAATAATATTATAGGCTATTTTGGTAGATAAGACCTTCTCCTCTGAATCAACTACATAAAAATTTGAGTCCCTCTGTTGACAAATATGAAAAAAGTATGTTACTCGGCAAATTTATTATTACTAAGGAAATCCAAGATAGAAAACACAGTTTTATACGTTTACAAATGAGTACAAAAGTACAGTTAGAATGAATTTTGATTTCTTCACTGCTATTCATTATGTTAGTGAGCTCCTTGGTGAAAAGAAGCAGATGTCTATTAGGCAGGCCAAATATCAATTAGCGTAGTTTAAAACAGTTGTAAAAGATAATGTGTGTCATGCAACTCTTCTCACAGGAATGAAGGAATTTTTCTCCCCCACATGCTTGAAATGCTGCAGAGGTAGAGAGCACTTTGCTTTTAATCCTCTGGTAGAATTGTCTGAGATTAAGTCCCATTCTCACAAGAGCATATTCCAGTTAGTCAACACACACAGCAACATGGTCTAGCCACTTTACTCCAATTGTCCCGCTATGATGAGGACTTAGCCAAAAATTATTTGCCAAGGCTAATGTTGAGAAAGGTATTTCCTAGGTTTCTTTCTAGGATTTTTATAGTTTGAGTTCTTGTATTTAAATCTTTAATTCATCTTGAGTTAATTTTTGTAAATGGTGAGAGGTAAGGCTCTTGTTTCATTATTCTGCATATGGCTATCCAGTTTTCCTGCATCATTTATTGAATGGGGAGTCCTTTCCTCATCATTTGTCTTTGTTGGCTTTGTTAGGTAAGGGGCTTTAGTTCTCAGTTTTCTATTCTGTTCCATCAGTCTAAATGTCTGCTTTTATACCAGTACCAGGCTGTTTTGGTTACTGTAGCCTTGTAATATAGTTTGAAGTCCAGTAGTTTGATGATTCTAACTTTGTTCTTTTTGCTTAGGATTGCTTTGGCTATTTGGGCTCTTTTTTTGTTCCATATGAATTTTAAAATAGCTTTTTTCTAGTTCTATGAAAAGTGACATTGATAGTTTGATTAAGAATAGGGTTGAATCTATAAAACGCTTTTTGCAATATGGCTATTTTAATAATATTGAGTCTTCCAATACATAAGCATGGAGTGTTTTTCTTTTATTTGTGTCATCTCTGATTTCTTTCAGCAGCATTTTGTAGTTCTTGTAGAGAACTTTGGTAGACCTCTTCAGTTAACTGTATTCCTAGGTATTTCATTTCTTGGTATGTGTTGCTATTGTAAATAGGACTGTGTTCCTGATTTTACACTTAGCCTGGGCATTATTTTTGTATACAATTGCTACTGACTTCTATACATTAATTTTATATCTTGAAACATTACCAAAATAGTTTATCAGTTCTAGTAGATTTTCACCAGAGTCTTTGGGGTTTTCTAGATATATAATTATATCACCAACAGAGAAAGCGTTTAATTTATCCTTTTCTCATTTGGATACCTTTTACTTTCTTGTGTCTTGCCTAATTGTTCAGACAATCAAATCTTTCATTACTTTCATTACTATGCTGAATGGTAGTGGCAATAGTGCACATCCTTGCCTTGTTCCATTTCTCAAGGGGAATAATTCCAGGTTTTGCCCATTCAGCCCATTCAGTATAATATTGGCTATGAGTTTGTCATAGTTGGCTGCCAATATTCTGAGGTAAGTTCTTTCAATGCCTACTCTGTTGAGGGATTTTATTATGAAGGAATGCTGAATTTTATTGAAAGCGTTTTCTGTGTCTATTGAGATGACCATGTAGTTTTTGCTTTTAATTCTACTTATGTGGAGAATCACATTGATCGAGAGGTAACCAAACTTGCATCCCAGTAAAAAAAAAAAAAAAAAAAAAAAAAAATCTACTTGTTTGTGGTGAATTGGCTTTTTACTATGCTGCTGAATTCAGTTGGTTAGTATTTTGTTGAGGATGTTTGAGTCTAAGTTCATTAGGGATATTGACCTTCAGTTTTCTTAGTTTGTCATGCCTTTGCCAAATTTTAGTATTAGACTGATGCTAGCTTTGTAGAATGAGCAGAACACAGTTATCCTCCTCAATTTTTTGGAATAGTTTGGGTAGGATTGTTACTAGTTCTTCTTTATACATCTGGTAGAATTCAGCTGTGAATCCATCTGGTCCAAGGCTTTTGTTAGTTGGTAGGTTTTATGTTACTGATTCAATTTAAGAGGTCAATATTGGTCTATTCAGGATATCAATCTCTTCCTGATTCAATCTTGTAAGATTGTGTGTATCTAGGAATTTATTAATTTCCTCTGGATTTTCTAATTTTTATGATAGTGGTGTTCATAATATCCTCTGAGGATCTTTTCTGTTTCTGTGAGATCGACTGTGATGTCATCTTTGTCATTTCTGAATGCACGTATTTGGATATTTTTTGTTAATCTAGCTAGCAGTCTATCAATATTATTTATTATTTGAGACAGAGGCTCACTCTGTTGTGCAGGATGAAGTGCAGTGGCACTGTCTTGGCTCACTGAAACCTCCACCTCCTGAGTTCAGCAATTCTCCTGACTCAGCCTCCTGAGTAGGTAGGACTACAGGTGCCCACCACCATTCCCGGATAATTTTTTTACTTTTAGGAGAGCCAGGGTTTCTCCATGTTGCCCAGACTGGTCTTGAACTCCTGATCTCAGGTCATCCACCTGCCTTGGCCTTCCACAGTGTTGGGATTATAGATGTGAGCCACCACACCTGGTCTATTTTTTAGAAAAACTAACTCTTGGTTTCATTGATCTTTTGTATGACCTTGCATCTGAATTTCATTAAGTTCTACTCCAATTTTAGATATTTCTTTTTTCTGCTAGCTTGGGGGTTGGTTTGTAGTTTTGTTTATAAATCCTTTAGATTCAAAGTTAGAGTGTTAATTAGAAATCTTTCAAATTTCTTTTTATTTATTTTTCTTTTTTTGAGACAGAGTCTCTCTCTGTCACCCAGGCTGGAGTGCAGTGGCGTGCTCTCAACTCACTGCAAGCTCCACCTCCTGGGTTCATGCCATTCTCCTGCCTCAGCCTCCCAAGTAGCTGGGACTACAGGCGCCCACCACCACGCCTGGCTAATTTTTTGTATTCTTAGTAGAGATGGGGTTTCACCATGTTAGCCAGGGTGATCTCGATCTCCTGACCTCGTGATCCACCTGCCTTGGCCTCCCAGAGTGCTGGGATTACAGGCATGAGCCACCACGCCTGGCCGAAATCTTTCTAACTACTTGATAAGGCACTGAGGGCTACAAACTTTCCTTTAAACAATGCTTTTTCCACATGCCAGAGATTTTGGTAAGTTGTGTCTCTATTTGAAGTACATTTTTTACTTTCTGCCTTAATTTTGATGTTTACTCAGGAGTTATTCAGGAGCAAGTTGTTTAATTTCTGTGTATATGTGTAGTTTTGAGAGATCTTCTTGATATTGATTTATATTTTTATTCCATTATGGTCTAAGAGTGTGCTTAATATGCTTTCAATTTTTTAAATTTATTGAGACTTGCTTTATGACCAAGCATATAGTTGATCTTAGACTATATTTTGTGTTCAGAAGAGACTAATGTATATTCTATGGTTGTTGGGTGGAGTGTTCCATAGATGTCTATTAGGTCAAACTGGTCAAGCTGTCAAGTTCAATTCCCAAGTATCTTTTTAAGTCTTCTGCCTTGATGATCTGTTTAATGTTTTCAATGAATTATTGAAGTCTTCTACTATTATTACATGATTGTTTAAGCCTTCCTGTAGGCCAAGAAGAACCTGTTTTATGAATCTAGGTGCTCCAGTGTTGGATGCATGGACACATAGGATAAATTAAGTCTTATTGTTAGATTGTACCCTTTACCATTATGTAATACCCTTCATAATCTTTCTTAATATTTGTAGGTTTACAGTTTGCTTCATCTAATATAAGACTCGTGACTTCTGATCTTTTTTGATTACCATTTCCATGTTAAACCTTCCTCCATTCCCTTACTTTGAGTTTGTGGATGCTGTTAAATGTGAGATGGACCTCTTGAAAGCAACAGATTGTTGGGTCTTGTCTTTTCATCCAGCTATCCACTCTATGTCTTTTAAGTGGAGTATTTGAGCCCATTTAAATTCAAGGTTAGTATTGATACATGCGATTTTTATGCTGTCATCATGTTGTTATCTGATTATTATGTAGACTTACTTGCTTCATTGCTTTATAGTGTTTGTGGGCTAGGTGGTAAAGTATATTTTTGTGTAGCATGTGTCATTCTTTTACTCCATGTTTAGCACTCCTTTACAGACCTCTTGTAAGGTTGGTCTTCTTGAAATAAATTCCCTCAGCACTTGGTTGTCTGAGAAGGATTTTGTAGCTCCTTTACTTATTAAGCTTAGTTTGGTGAGATATTAAATTCTTGGTTAGAATTTTTCTTCTTTGAAAAGACTGGGGGCCTCTGAAAGTAGGTTCCCAATCTCTTCTGGCTAGGAAGGTTACTGCTGAAAGGTCTACTGCTAGCCTGATGAAGTCCTTCTGTATGGGAATTCATTCTTCTTTCTAGCAGCTTTTAAGATTTTTCATTTCCCTTGACCTTGGTCAATCTGATAACTCTGTGCCTTGGGGATGGTTGTCTTATGTAGTAATTGTCTGGGGTTCTTTGTATTTCTTCGATTTCCAAGTCAATCTTGCTAATGAGATTAGGGAAATTTTCATGGACTATATCCTCAAAAATATTTTACTATTTGCTTATTCTCTCTCCTCTCTCAAAATGTCAAAGAATCAAAAATTTGGTCTCTACATACTCTCATATTTTTGGAGGTTCTGTTCATATTTTAAATTATATTTTGTTTTATAATAATTATTTTATTAAAATAGAATTTAAATATCAAAAAAATCATGCTTTAAAGTACACCATTCAGTGATTATATTCACAAAGTTGTACAACCACCAGTATCACACAATAGAACAAAGTATATATTTTTCTTAATTTTTCAATCTGCTTTTGTTGTTGTTATTGTTGTTTTGTTTGTTTTTGTTCTCAACAAAGGGTCTCATTCTATCACCAAGATGGATTGCAGGCATGCAATTACAGCTCACTGCAGCCTCAACATCCCAGACTCAAGTGATCCTCTCAGCTCAGACTTGCAAGTAGCTGGGACTATAGTGGAGTGCCATCATGCCAGGATAAGTTTTGTATTATGTAGCCAGGATAAGTTTTGTATTATGTATCAATAGGGTTACACCATGCTGCACACACTAGTCTTAAACTACTGGGTTCACGTGATCTGCTTGACTTGGTCTCCCAAAGTGACGGGATTACAAGAATGAGCCACTGTGCCCAGCTCTTACAACCTGCTTTTGGTTTCATTCTTTTCTTTTTTATTTTCACTTCTTTTAGGTTCAGGGATACATGTGCAGGTTTCTTATATAAGTAAACTCGTGTCAAATGGGGCTGGTGTACAGAATATTGTATCATCTGGAAATTAAACTTAGTACAAAATAAATATTTTTTCTGAATTTGTCTCTCCTCTCATCCTCCACCCTCAAGTAAGCCCCAGTGTCTGTTCTTCCTCTTTTTATGTCCATGTATTATCATCATTTAGCTCTCACTTATAAGTGAGAACATGTGACATTTGATTTACTTTTTCTGCAAAATTTTGCTAAGGATAATGGCCTCCAGCTCCACCCATGTCCCCGCAAAGAACACAATCTTGTACTATTTTATGGCTGCATAGTATTCCATGGTATATATGTACCACATTTTCTTTATTCAGTCTACCATTGGTGGGTGTTTAGGTTGATTCCATGTTTTTGCTGTAGTGAATAGTGCTGCAATGAACACACACATGCAAATGTGTTTTTATGATAGGAATAGTATCTTTGTCTTGTGCCAGTTTTCAACTTTTTCCCAGTCAGTATGATGTTGGCTGTGGGTTTGTCATAGATGGCTCTTATTATTTTGAGGTATGTTCCTTCAATATCTTGTTTATTGAAAGTTTTTAACATGTTGAGTATTATCAAAAGCCTTTTCTGCATCTATTGAGATAATCCTGTTGTTTTTGTCTTTAGTTCTGTTTGTGATGAATCACATTTATCGATTTGCATATGTTGAACTAACCTTGCAACCCAAGAATAAAGCCTACTTTATCACGGTGGATTAGCTTTTTGATGTGGTGCTGGATTCAGTTTGTTTTTGCTGATGATTTTTGCATCAGTGTTTATCAAGAGAATTTGCCTGAAGTTTTCTTTTGTTATTGCACCTCTGCCAAGTTTTGGTAATAGGATAATTCTGGCCTAGAGTTCCTCCTTAATTTTTTGGAATAGTTTCAGATGAATGGTACTCCCTCTCCTTTTTGCATCTGATAGAATTTGTGAATCCAGCTGGTTCTGAGATAGACAGTAGAACATTTATTACTGGTTAGTGGTCATTTATTTTAGTTAGTAGGCTATTTATTACTAATTCAACTTCATTTCTCACTGTGGTTCTGTGCAGGGCTTCAATTTCTTCCTGTTTCAGTCTTAGGAGGAAGGTGTATGTGTCCACAAATTTATCAATTTCTCATAACTTTTCCTAGCTTTTGTCCCTAGACATGTTAATTGTAGTCCCTGATGGTTATTTGTAATTTGTGGGGTCCATGGTTATATCCCCCTTTTTCATTTCTAGTTTCGTTTTTTTGGATATTCTCTGTTTTCTTCTTTGTTATTCAAGCTAGTGGTCTTTCTATCTTATTAAATTTTAAAAATCTATAAACTCCTGGATTTGTTTATCTTTTCAATGGTTTTTTGTATCTCAATCTCCTCCAATTGACTTATGATTTTTGGTTACTTGTTTTCTTATTTCTAGTTTTGGAGTTGGTTTTCTCTCCCTTCTCTAGTTCTTTCAGTTGTGATATTAGGTTGTTAATTTGAAATCTTTCTAAGATTTTGATGTGGACATTGAGTGCTATGAATTTCCCTCTTAACACTGCCTTAGCTGTGTCTCAGAGATTCTGGCATGTTGCATCTTTGTTCTCCTGAGTTTCAAAGAACTTCTCGATTTTTGTCTTAATTTTGTTATTTATCCAAAAGTCATCCAGGAGTAGGTTGCTTAATTTCCATGTAATTGTATGGTTTGGGGCAATTTTTTAAATCTTCATTTCTATTTTTATTGCATTGTGGTCCAAGAGTGTGGTTGGTATGATTTCAGGTTTTGTTCATTTGCTGAGGATTGTTTTATGTCTGATTGTGTAGTCCATTTTAGAGGATGTGTATGTGCAGATGAGAAGAATGTCTATTCTATTGTTTTTGGGTGGAGAGTTCTATAGATGTCTATTGGGTCTATTTGTTCCATTATTCAGATCCTGAATAGCTTTGTTAAATTTCTGCCTTAATATTGTGTATAATACTACAGGTAGAGTGTTGAAGTCTTCCACTATTTTTGTGTAAGCATTTAACTGTCTTCATAGTTCTCTAAGAACTTGCTTTATGAATCTGGGGGCTCATGTGTTTAGTGCATATATACTTAGAATAGTTAGGTCTTTCTGTTGAATTGAATCCTTTATCATTATGTAATGCTTTTCTTTGTCTTTTTTGATTGTTGTAGGCTTAAAGTCTGTTTCATCTAAAATTAGAATTGCAACCCTTGCTTTTTTTCTGATTTCCATTTACTTGGTAAATTTTCATCCCTTCTTTTATTTTGAGCATATGGTTGTCATTGCAAGTGAGATGGGTCTCTTAAAGACAGCATACAATTTGGTCTTGCTTTTTTATTCAGCTTGCCACTTTTTGCCTTTTAATTGGGGCATTTAGCCAATGCACATTCAAGGTTAATATTGATATGTGTGGATTTGCCCCTCTCCTTGTGTTTTTAGCTGGTTATTATGCAGACTTGTTTATGTGGTTGCTTTATAGTGTCACTGTCCTGTGTACTTAAGTGTTTTCGTAGTGACTAGTAACAGTTTTTCCTTTTCATATTTAGTGCTTCTTTCAGTAGCACATGCAAGGCAGAACTGGTGGAAACTAATTTTGTCAGCATTTGATTGCCTGAAAATGATTTTATTTCTCCTATACCTATAAAGATTAGTTTGGCTCTATGTGAAGCTCTTGATTGGAGATTTCTTTTCTTTAGGAATGTTGAATTTAGAACCTCAGTCTCTTCTGGATTGTAAAATTCCTGTTGAAAGGTTCTGTGTTAGCCTGAGAGTGTTACCTTCGTAAGTGACTGGCCCTTTCTGTCTAGCTGCCTTTAACATTCTTTCTATACTTCAGTCTTGGAAAATCTTATCGTTATGTTTCTTGAGGATGATCTTCTTGTGTAGTATCTTGCTGGCGTTCTCTGTAATTCCTGTATTTGAATGTTGGCCTGTCTAGTGAGGTGGGGAGGTTTCCATGGACAATATCCTAAAATAAGTTTTACAATTAGTTTGCTTTCTCCCCACCTCTTTCACTGATACCAATTATTCATAAATTTCCCTCTTAACATAATCTCATATTTCTTAGAGGGTTTTGTTCATTCCTTTATATATATATATATATATATATATATATGTATATTTGTCTGTCTATTTCAGACAGCTTGTCTTCAAGCTCTTAGATTTTCTTCCTCAGCTCCATCTATTCTGCTTTTAATACTTGTAATTGCATTTGGGAAATTCTTATGGTGTGTTTTTCACCTCTATCAGGTCAATTAGGTGCTTTTTAATACTGGCTATTTTGACTGTTAACTCTTGTATCATTTTATTGTGATTCTTAGTTTTCTTGGATTGAGTTTTGCTGTTCTCCTGAACCTCAGCGATCTTCCCACCTACCCATATTCTGAATTCTATTTCTGTCATTTCAGCCATCTCAGTCTTGTTAAGAGCCTTTGTTGGAAAACTAGTGAAGTCATTTTATGAACATAAGTAACTCTGGCCACTTGAGTTACCAGAGTTCTTGCCATGTTCTTTCTCATCGGGTTGTGCGGGTGTTTTTTCTTCTTAATCTGTGGTGTAAATTGAGTTCAGTCAGTGGACTTCTTTTCTGGTGTTTGCATAGGGTTGAGACTTTGTGCAGAGTCATCATTATTGACTGATTCTTGTCTTTGGTTTCACAGGAAGGTATGTTACCAAAGTATTCTTAGTGTTGAAGTTTGAGGTGCAATCAAGTTGGTGGCACTTAGGCAGAGTGGTCAGTTGGTAGGCCATTGTCCAGTCATGTAGTTTTCCTGTATTTTCTCACAGTTGCATCCATGATTCTCCTCAATGCTCTGAATTTGTGGGCTCCTCTCCCACTTGAGTGGTGGCTATAGATTATTGCTTGGCACTCTCAGGCTGCTCACTGCATTTGTGACAATCTCAAGATTTATGTTTGTTCCACAACTTGGAGGTAGTAGAGGAGGAGAACTTAGCAGTGATTGTGGCCAAAGGTCTTTCACTTGCCTCCTGGGGCTGCACCCCAGAGGGATGTAGATATGATTTGGCTCTGCCCCCACCCAAATCTCATTTTGTGTTGTAATTCCCATAATACTCATGTGTCATGGGAGAAACCCAATGTGAGGTAATTGAATCATGGGGGCAGTTACCTCCATGCTAATATTGTGATAATATATGAGTTTTCATAAGATCTGATGGTTTTGTGTGGGGCTTTCTCCCTTTTTGCTCATTCTTCTTCTCCCTGCCACCATGTAAGGAAGGATATGCTGGCTTCCCTTTCTGTCATGGTTGTAAGTTTCCTGAGGCCTCCTCAGCCATCCAGAACTGTGAGTCGATTAAGCCAATTTCCTTTATAAATTACCCAGTCTTGAATATGTCTTTACTTCAATGTGAGCATGGACTAATACAGTAAATTGGTACCAGGAGTGGGGAACTGCTGTAAACATAACAAAAATGTGAAAGAGACTTTGGAACTGGGTAACAGGCAGAGGTTGGAACAGTTTGGAAGGCTCAGAAGAAGACAGAAAATGGGGGAAATTTTGGAACTGTAATACCTAACCTTGTTTATAGACTCCCCTTAACTACCTAGCTTTGTTTCCACATGAATAGACTCTCCCTTAGCTGAGAAAACCGAAGAACTCCATTTGGCTCCTTCATTTACAAAACATCAAGGACTCCTTACCTATCTCTTTCCTCAATGAGTTAACTTGTGTAAACTGACTCTCAACATATCAAAAAGTCCAGTTAACTGATAAGGTAATGAAGCAAGCAATGCATGAAGTTCCCAGGATTTTGCTCAAGAAA
This sequence comes from Chlorocebus sabaeus, assembly GCF_047675955.1. Lineage (NCBI taxonomy): Eukaryota > Metazoa > Chordata > Mammalia > Primates > Cercopithecidae > Chlorocebus > Chlorocebus sabaeus. Next base: position 43,493,150 of record NC_132906.1, on the reverse strand, counting down.
TAACACCATAAAGCCCTGCGTTTGTATCCGGCAGAGTCCCCCATACCTATTGCCTTGTGATAGATTTGGAGCCGCTGCACCTGGAACTGTTTGTTTCCTTGTAACAGTTTGTCTTTTTTTTTAACTTCTTGCATGTTTTTACTTCTGTAGAATTGCTGCAATTAAGCTCTCCCTCACCTCTCTAAACCAAAGTATAAAGGGAAATCAAGTCCCTTCTTCGTGGCCAAGAGAATTTCGAGCATTAGCCCTCTCTGGGTCGCCGGCTAATAAAGGACTCCTAAATTTGTCTCTAAGTGTGGCGTTTCTCTCTAATTCTCTCAGGTACAACAGAACTTCCTAGAGACTTGGAGAGCTCAGAAGACAGGAAGATGTGGGAAAGTTTGGAATATCCTGGATACCTGTGGAATGGCTTTAATCAAAATGCTGATAATGATATGGACAATGAAGTTCAGATTGAGATGTTCTCAGATGGAGATGAGAACTTGGTGAAAACTGCAGTAAAGATCACTCTTATTATGCAAAGAAATTGGCATCATTTTGCCTTAGAGATCTGTGGAATTTTGAACTTGAGAGAGATGATTTAGGATATCAGGTGGAAGAAATTTATAAGCAGCAAAATGTTCAAGAGGAAACAGAGCATAAACGTTTGAAAAATTTGCAGTCTAATGATAAACTAGAAAAGAACACCCCATTTTAGGGGAGAAATTCAAGCCAGCTGCAGAACTTTGCATAAGTAACAAGGAGCCAAATATTAATGACCAAGACAATTGGGAAAATGTCTCCAGGACATGTCAGAGACTTTTTGTGGCAGCCCCTCCCATCAGAGGCCTGGAGGTCTGGGAGGGAAAAACTGTTTTCTGAGCTGGGTTCAGGGCCCCGTACTGTGTGCAGCCTCAGACTTGGTGCCCTGCATCACAGCGACTCCAGCCGTGGCTAAAACAGGCCAATGTACAAGCTGTGGCTTCAGAGGATGCAAACCCCAAGCCTTGGCAGTTTCCACTTGGTGTTGGGCCTGTGGGTGCACAGATGTTAAAATTTGAGAATCTCCACCTAGATTTCAGAGGATGCATGGAAATGCCTGCATGTCCAGACAGAAGTGTGCTGCAGGGGTGGAATCCTCATGGTGAACCTCTGTTAGGGCAGTATGGAAAGGAAATATGGAGTGGGAGCTCCCACACAGAGACCCCACTGGGGTACTGCCTAGTGGAGCTATGAGAGGAAGGCCACCATCCTGTACACCCCAGAGTGGTTGATCCACTGGGAGTTTGCACCCTGTGCCTAGAAAAGCCACAGACACTCAATGCCGGTCCATGAAAGCAGCTGGGATGGGGACCGTACCCTGTAAAGCCACAGGGACAGAGCTGCCCAAGATCATGGGAACCCACCTCTTGCATCAGCATAACCTGTATGTGAGACATGAAGTCATAGAAGGTCATTTTGGAGCTTTAAGATTTGACTGCCCCTCTGGATTTCAGACTTGCATGGGGCCTGTAGTCTCTTCATTGTGGCCAATTTCTCCCATTTGGAATGAGTATATTCACCCAATGCCTGTACCCCCATTGTATCTAGTAAGTAACTAATTTGCTTTTGATTTTACAAGCTCATAAATGGAAAGGACTTTCAGTTGTCTCAGATGATATTTTGGACTTGCACTTTTGGGTTAGAACTGGAATGAATTAGAACTTCGGGGGACATTTGAAAAGGTATGACTGTGTTTTGAAATGTGAGGATATAAGATTTGGGAAGGTCAGAAGTGGAACAGTAATTTTTTTTTTTTTTTACATTTTCACATTTATTAACTTAGGTTTTAAAATAGTATCTACTTGAAATATTTACAATTTAAATTTCTTAAACACAGAACTTATGTTCACTTATGTTTGCTACATATTTCCATGATATCAAAAGCATGTTGTTATATATTCATGAGAGATTCCAAATCATATTATTAGGATGTTAGGCAATTTGTAAGAATCTAACTACATTTTTACAGTAAAACACACTGAAGTATAAACTTACTCATAATTCTATATGAGCTGCTTTAAATTTTTTTAATAATCAAAAATAGATGTTATGGTGCTTTATACTACTTAATCTTACAATATACATTCTCTTAATAATTTGGAAAATTACTAAAATGAGTGAATTATTACAGTAAATATGAGCAAAATTTATCTTAGAAATAGTAAAGAAAATGAAACTAAGCTCATTATCTATCTAAAAATTTGAATTATTAATGCATTGTATGTTTTTAAATCCATGCATTAATTTTATTTTAGGCAATTTTATACAATTGGATAAATCACAATAATATTGTTGTGTGGTTTTCTTCCTGCACTTTTTTATATGACAAAATTTCTTATATTATCTCATTTTATCTTTACAGTAATTATACTACTTAGGTGAAATATTTTCTCAAGATGTATAGAAACTCTGGTACTTCAATTGTCCAAAGTCACATTGGGATTCATTAATTAAATTATGTATCAAACCTGGTATAAATTACTTCAAGTCCAGAGATTTTTCTGCTTTATTACAATCATTACCATTCTTGATATTTCTCAGATAAATATACTAATTAAAACCTCAAAAATAATAGCCATTGCTACCTCAAGAAGCGGGATTATATAAATATATGTCACACACATCTTTTTATTTAAACATACTTCATAACCTTAAAATCAGAAATGGCATACAGAATGTCATCTAGACTAAATAAAAACATTCCATTGTGAAAATATCACGACATTAACTATTTAATCAAATAATTTCCAGTTATATATATTTTAATTCAGAAGGTATTAGCAATTCATGAGCTGTCAAAATCAAGATGAGGGTATAGCCACTCTTCCCTTAATTCCTTGTTTAATCCATGAAGCTATTAACAATGAGACACTTTGATTTACTTAATTCACATATTGCATTCAGCTTCTGAGTAAAAAGAGTACTACAAAAATTTATAAATATTTTATCCAGAATTGTGTAATCAATGAATAATATAAGCTTTCTTATATATTAGCTTCATTAATCTTTATTAAGTTATCAATACATTATAATATATGTATATATAACATAAATATTTTGAAAATTTGTAAATTACATATGTATATACATCTATGCATGTATATGTGTGCATATATATGTAAGAGTTACTTTTAAATGATTAAATATACTGATATATAATAAATATCTGAGTATTAGTTGCCAGATTTGTGAAAGAGCAGTAACAGCATGTGAAGTAATTGAGATTTCTTTTAGGAGTACAAGTCTATGCTTTTTATTATACATTAAGGAAGATAAATGGCATTGATAATTTACTACTGGTACAATACAGAGCTTTGTATAATGTGGGGATTTGATAAATGGGAAAAAAACACTAAGGAAAAACTACTATTTCATTTTCTGAAATACACCATTTGTTTTAGAAATTTACCCTCTGGAATTTACATAACCATTTCTTACTATGACATTTTTTCTTTCAAATTTCTCTTCACAGTTTTACATTATGTATATTTACATTTCTAAATATAAAATTTATCTCTCCATAATTACAAGTCCCATAAAGGCTCATAGTAAATGCTCAAGAAGCCAGTTGGTCTTTCAATGAATGAGTAAAATTAAATAACACAGTATCTGTAATTCAATTGTTTCAAACATGTGTATAATTTAGATACTAAGTTATCTCAGAAATGTATTCTACATATAATGAATCTGAAACATAGCATAAAAAAATAAAGCTTCCAAGTAAAATTTCAAGTACACTTGAAGTTAGTCCATGAGTTTTACATGAAAACCGCTCTAGAGTCTTCAAGAAAATCTTTTCTTTCTCAGTCTCTGCCATCCTGTTATGGGTTAGAAAGGACTTTCCTCTGGTTCTCTCGTCTATAGCTGCCTTTGTGGTAAAATAGGAACTTTCTCACTGAGCCCTTGTGAAAAGTGAAGACACATCATTTTTCTATGATTAATGATTTCCCACTCTTTATCAAAGGCTTATTTTTAAAAAGAATTCCTCAGGTTTGTCTTTTGATCCATGGCAATGTAAAACATCAAAATGTTTTGTATCATAGTAGAATTTATAGAGATAGGTTTGCTGTTGGCAGGTGCAAAAATTTAAACGTAGAGGGGGAAAAAAAACCTTTCTTATTTCCTGGAGTCTATTTCACTCTCTGATTTTTTATCTGTATTTCAAAAATACTGATTTTCCACATTGAAAATCTAAGGACCCTTCAAGTGTTGTTGAGAGACAACAGTAGATTTTTAAAGAAAATTGCCAATTTTCTGATACAAGAATTAGCCACATACTTCATAAAAATATGTATGCTCCATTGAACGTGTCTTTTGAGAATAGTCTATTTTGGTTTTGCCCCGTAGGTCATCAAAAATGATTTTGCAAAATGGTAAATAAGATCTAGAGTGTGCCCCAGCATCTGGCACAGAAAGGACAGCATCGTAATTATTCTCATCAGCCATTGACACACAAGCCATCAACCACACAGAAAACATAAATGTGACAGCAACTCAAATGAAAAAGTTTAGCGCCTATGAGGCAGGAGAATAGGGTCTGGAGGCAGGGAATCAAAGGCCGGTTCACGATAACTTCCTAGACCTAAATCAAAAGGAAAATCCCAACTTTCCACACTTAAGTAACAAAAGGACCACAGGGTACTCCCTTTGCAACCTCACCACTCCTACCTTCTTGCCTGGCAGACGGAAAATTGAAGGTACTTCTGACAGGTTGCTTTCCGCAACCAATCAGATGTCTGCATAGGAGTATAACTTTGTAAGTTAGCTTCAGCCTCTGGTTGCTTTCCACAGTCAATCAGACTGATTGCGGGCCACTACTTCATTTGCATGGGGTGTACACGGAGTGGCCAATTGGAAACTTCTAAGGGGTATTTGGATCCCAGAAGATTCTGTAACCAGGGCCCTTCAGCCTCTGCTCGGGCTACTCCCGCCCTGTGGAGCATACTTTGATTACAATAAAACACTGATTTTGTTGCTTCATTCTTCCCTTGCTTTGCTGTTCGTTTTGCCCAATTCTTTGTTCAAAATGCCAAGAACCTGGACAACCTGCAGTCAAAACCCTCCACCAGGAGCACCTATTTCAGACTTTAATCTTTTAAATTGGCATCTCATTGTTCCAATGACTTAAATCATAATAAAACCTACATTTTAAATATATTGTTGACTGTGCAACACTTTTTCTTAATCTTGAAACTTTAAAGAGAATATTTTAAAAACATATCAAACATATCAAGAGCAAGGTTTCTAGGTAAGTGCACTTTCATGTTCATAACTAAGGGAATTAAAATAACACATTTTTTAATGTTTGAGCAAATATTAATTTTGTTTCAGGTCTTTTGTGCCAAAGCATAACACACTTTATCTTAGTTTTCCTGTTTCTCTCTCATTCTCTCTCCCCTTCTCCTGCAATTTATGTTTACTTTCTCATTCTGTGGAATATGGAAATAGTATTAACACTTTTACATACTAAGAACAGGAAACAACTTTCTATATCCCTTGTGCACTTCTTATTTTGTACATTGAATTGAATGTTTCCAAAGTATACATTATATGTTTTCCTAATTTATGACAGTTGTACTGTTACTTTAATTAATCAAATATTACATAATCTGCTAAAATATTGATGTGAATATGGCATTTCCTGTAAAAACAATTTGGTTTCCAAATAAATTATTAATAGAATTAGTTAAGTACCACTACTATGGAATGCATGGGCAAAATATTGGTAAAATATGGGAATAAATACTATTAACATTTTTCTTTAAATACATCATAAACAGTTTTTTTATTTTATATATATCTAAATACATAGTATATAAAAATAAGTTGTAAATATGATATATTTTTCCTTTTCATGCAGCAATATATTATTTGTGTCTTTGTTTTCACTTTGAAACATTGATACATACTTATTACATGGATTTTAACTGATGCAGAAAAATTCAAAATTATTACCTAGGGAGATATTATTTTTTAAGATATCCTTATGTGGTTAAAAAAATATAGATTATGTAAAATATTAAGAGGCTGGTGCTCCATTATTTTATTTCTATTTTTACATATAAATATAAAATATATAAATAAAACAATGTATATGGAATCCTTATTAATAAATAAGATACAATTAGCACTTTAATTCTTGCCAACACTTTCCCTCACTTTAGATTTCAACCACTGTGAATTACATTGTTACAGATTATCACAAATTATGAAAAGTGTATTCTGTATTTTAATTAATATTGTACCAACCATTTAATACGAGTTTCAACTTTCAAATAAAATAAAAGTTAACTATTCTTATCCCTTTATTAATTTGAATTGTGTTTTAAATAATTGAATTTTATCCATGTTTTTCTCACAACTGCTTTATATTTGAAAATTATATTGCATTTCTAACTGAATAACATTATATTTGGGTTAAATATTATTGGAAAACAGAAATTCTTAGCATTTTATAGAACTTGATACATTTTCTCTCCTCAAGAATGAAATTCTGTGAGTGAGTCTGAGGCCCATCTGCTTAATATCTTCCATAAATTGTAAGTAAATTGCTTCCTTTTCTTCTCATTAGATACTTGAATAATTTTTCTCAATCCATTTACTGCAAATATATGTGTTTGTATATATAAATATATGTACATGTATATAGTCATTTATCATTCTGTAATCACATATACACACACATCCTATATTATTTGTATTGAAAATACAGTGTTTACTTCAGAACATTGTTTTTGTTTTCTGACATCTTTTAAATGCCCTTCCCATTTCATTTGTATGTTCTCCACAGATACTCTAATTATCTTTATTTTGGATTTTTTGTCAGTTCATCAAATATATTGCTTTCTTTAGTTTCGTTATTTGATATCTATAATATATTTACCATCACTATAACTATGTTAATTTCATCCTTAACTTGTACCTTTGGGTGAAAATTCCTTTGTTCTAAATTATTTCAACTCTGAGTTATAAGAAATCTTATAGTTTTGAGTCTCATTGCATTGAAGTTAGTGTACAAATTAAGAAAATTATTGAAGCTAAAATAAATCATTTCAGTTGTTTACTACTTTTTTCTTGCCTACAATTTGAGTGTAATTTTTAACTTCTCATGTTTATCTTAAGCTATTCTATAGCATCACAGGCACTGAAGAATTTTTTTTAGTTATTCGTTATTTTCACATCTGACTTTATTTCTCTCTCTTCCTTCTTTCCTTTCTCATTCTTTCTCTTTCTTTCTTAAGTATGTTTCCGTAATTTGCCAGCCTTTTTCTCTTTCACTTGGTGATATTTTTTGGTTCATGAGGAATCCAGCTGCTGGTTAAAAACTCTCCAGTACTTTTTGCTGAAGTGTAAGCAATTTCAAATGCTTTGCCTGACAGGTTTCACAGTGAATGTTGCCATCCTCACACCAATCTTGGTGTACAGAATATGAACTGCAATCTTTGAAGAAAGCCAGGTCAAGGATTCAGGCACTCCTGGCAGGTCATATTCTTACAAATATTTGCAGTCCTAGTCCAAGAATCTTCACTCCTCTTTGTCTTTATCTGATGCCTTGGACAGAGATCTTTAGGTGCATCTGCTGAGGACTCCTTAAAAAGGATGTGAGTGGGAGGGAGGAATGGGGAAATTTAAAGACACTTTTTCTACCCTGACTCAGTATTCAGTACTTTCCAGTCCTAGCCCTTCCCCTGCTTCCTCTCCTGGACTCCATGGTCCGTAAAACTGCCTTAGCTTTTTGTCTGAGGATCCTGCAACATTGAGATGATCCCAAAGTCTGAACCCACGCGCCTGGCCATTGATTGGTGCATTGTTCCATGGGGAAAATGGAACAAGAGAAGGTAGTGCTTTCTCCTTCTCCCAGATCAGCTGAGCTCCTGAGAGTGCATCCCAGGCTCGGAATATCTCATTTTTATAAAAGTGTGTGACTTCTCTTTGATCCTCTTTCCACCTCATCTGCGGTTTTTGTTATTTATTTATTTATTTATTTATTTTTCCACAGTGGAGCTAAGGTTTGAGTGCTGTTTCATACTCTATCAAAGTTTATGTAGTCTGAATTTAGGGAGATCTAAGAGGGGGACAGATAGAAGGAGGCAAAAGTAAAGATGAGAAAAGTAGAGTAAAATGAACTCAATCTACCCTCCATGTAGTCCTTAACAAGATGTCTTAGCTCTGGCCAAGATTTTGAATAGTTAAGTAAACCATATTAAGACTACTACTACTTAGTTAGGGAGTATATCCCAAAGACTGAATTATCTCAGATTTCAGATTATTCTCCAAGTCAACATGAACAAAGAAATTTCAGTTCTATTCAAGAAAGTATTTAGGCATGGTTATTCATTTCCTTTATTTCATTTGTGTCTTGTCCTTTATTTCATTGTCCCTTTCCAAAGAGAGGAAATACAATCTTCACACTCTATCCCCACATAGAGGCTATATAAGAATTCTTAGGAGTTTCACAAATAGAGAATGTGGTGAGTAGCAATGAATTTAGGAGCCCTCGGAACCATTCCAAAACTTCTTGTTTCTATCATAAGCAAAGGGGAACATTCATGTTTTGCCAGTTCTAAATGTTTTGCACTGTGGGAATCTTCGGTGAGACATAGAATTCAAAACTGTGCATGCTTAATTAGAAAGCTTTGGTAGGTCCTCATAAAAGTGAGTTGCCCTTTAGATTAAACTTCATTAGCTTCGAAGTTGATTTGCTTCTTTTTAATTGATACATTTTTCAAAAAAATCATAAAACAAGGTATGTCCATTTCATTGCGCCATCATCAAATAATTTTATTATATTTTGGAAAGTGATAGTTTGTGTTTTAGCTTCATTCTAATTTCACCTTTGCATCATCTTGCAGTATAAAGTATTATATCTCAGGAAAGCAAACTAAGGCCTCTACTGTGTCAATAGCTTTTCCATCAAGTGATCAAGCTTCAATTGAAATACAGATCTGTCTGAAACTCCCCCTCTTGATTGTGGTGAATAAATGCTATGACAAGCAATTTGAAACCTAATTCCTAAAATTATGCATTGTTTTATTTTGAAATAACCTAGTAAGTGTATTTTCCAAATCATATCAAAAGATAGTATGGTAGAGTCCAAATATGATAAAATTAAATATTGTTTATATCAGAGAAAATACACACTTTACTAAACAAAGTGATACAATGCTATTCTTAAGAATTTGTTGGCAAAAGACCTAGTCTTAAATACAGAGTTACTGATAATGGGCATTCACTATTACTGAGTCACTGGCTTGTTGGCAAAAGACCTAGTCTTAAATACAGAGTTACTGATAATGGGCATTCACTATTACTGAGTCACTGGCTTTTGTGAAATAGAGTTAAAATAGATGTGTATCAAGTCTAATATCTCATCACTCAATAAATATTAGACATACATGATCATTTATCATTGTTTCTTAAGATTAACTATATGGAAAGTGTAATGGTAGATGATTTTATATTGTATTATTGTCTATGGAAATATTAGAAATACTTTCAAATTTAAATACAGAAATTTGTTACCAATAATAATTATTGTACAGTTTTTCAGATTTGTATTTGTTACCAATAATAATGTTATTCTTCCTAGCTAAATCTGTATACTTCCAAGTTAACTAATCTAGTGTTATGCACTTGTTAAAATAATATGTCTTTAAGATTAATTGCTTAACATTAAGGTATATTTACAGTGAATTACTAGTGTTTTTAGCTTTAAAATTAATTTGAATTTTTACCCAAAGATATACAGTCCCACGTATCAACTCTGGAAATTCACACAATTTGTAAACCTGTATAGTTTGTTCTCTGTAAGATTTACTGACTCTGAATTGTTTAGTGAACTGTCATTGTCCTTGTGCTTAAATAATTAGTCTAGGCTTCGAACATTACAGAAATTTATCTGGGACATGCAAAGGTAGATATAACAGTAATGAGCAAGGACTTTCTAATGATGTGAAGCATTGCTCCTAATCTGGAAGGATAACTATACAGGCAAAATAGAAAAGCATGTCTATATTAAGGTACATACAAAGCAAAGTTGAAAAATAGAATCAAATTAAAGCAGAAAAACAAAGTTTTGAAATATCTTCAGTTTGGAATCCTAATATTATATCATAGTCTCTCTGAAATAGTTTTCATTGCTTTCAGATTAACAGTGTGTATATGTATGTCTTTAGACATATAAGCTCACTTCAGCTGGTGAGTACCAGAATCAACTGCAATCTTGGAGTGAATAGCTTGACATGTTAACCCATTTTAAATCATTTTAGGAGGCTGCAACTGGCCATCAACTTATAGGATGGGACTTATTTGATGTCTCTATAGAAAGAGTCGGTACATCTTGTTGCCATATGAGATCAGGCAGAATGACTCAACTAAAATTTTATCCCAGATTTGATTGGCCCTGCCTGCCTCCCTATCCGCTCTTATTCCAGAATCAGACACATGGTTTATTTCTCGTTCTGAATGTAACATTGCTCTTTTTTCAGTTTGATTTCAGTTCACCACTACTGTTACACACAGAATATTATCCACACGATGCAGAACTTATGGAGAAGGAGAGACCCTCATTCTTGCATGAAAGTCAGTTGCACCTAATGAGGCAGCTTTACCAATAAAAGAAATTTTTTTTTTTTTGGATGGAGTTTTGCTCTCGTTGCCCAGGCTGTAGTGCAATCGCGCAATCTGGACTCACCACAATCCCTGCCTCCTGGGCTCAAGGGATTCTCCTGCCTCAACCTCCCGAGTATCTGGGATTAGAGGCAGGAGTCACCACTCCTGCTAAATTTTTGTGGGTTTTTTTTTTTTTTTTTTTGTATTTTGAGTAGCGACAGGCTTTCTCCATGTTGGTCAATCTGGCCTCGACCTCCCGACCTCAGATGAGCCACCCGTCTCGGCCTCCCAAAGTGCTGGGATTACAGGCATAAGCCACTGCTTCCAGCCAATAAAAAATATTTCTAAAAATAATCCTCCTATTCTCCTTCCCAGGAGATTACTTTGAGGTCCTCTGATTTTATAAAACCTCAATGGGGACGTGACATGTGGCACTGCTCCAAGGGGTGCTACTGCACAAACAAAAAGCAAGACTTTTTATTTTTATTTTTTTAAGGTACAGAGTGTTTTTTCTCTATGTTTATTTTTTAATCTTGTTAATTTAAATAGCTTGGGGATACAGGTGGTTTTTGATTACATGGATAAGTTCTTTAGTGGTGATTTCTGAGGTTTTTGTACACCCATCACATGAGCAGTGTACGACTGTACCCAATAAGTATTCTTTTATACAACCTCCCTCCCAGCCTTCTCCCTGAGTCTCTGAAGTCCATTATGTCATTCTTATGCCTTTTTGTCCTCATAGCTTAGCTCTCACTTATAAGTGAGACCATATGATATTTGCTTTTTCATTACTGAGTTATATCACTTAGAATAACAGCCTGCAGCTCCATCCAAGTTGCTGGAAAAGACATGAGTTTGTTCCTGTTTATGGCTTAGTATTCCATGGTGTATATAGACATTTACTTTATACTCTCATTGGTTGACTGGAACTTAGGTTGGTTCTTTATCTTTACAATTTCGATTGTGTTGCCATAAATGTGTATGTATTTTTCTTTTCATAGTTATTTCCAATAAGCAAGACTTCTAATGAAACATGTATTTATTCTCCATAATTGCTCCTTCACTCTTCTTTTCCTTTCCTCTATATTCGCTGGGTTTGCACTTACATATAGAGAATTGTCAGTTAATTTTTTGCTCAGCCACATTTGCTAGGGATATCAAGATAACACATTATTTATAGCGTCTCATTAATAATTATAAAGCATTTTTGGTGGAATTATTTTCCATCCATATTATTTTCCACAAATACAGCAGTCCATATCAGGTTGAAATATAAGAAGAATTGGCCGGGTGCAGTGGCTTATGCCTGTAATCCCAGCACTTTGGGAGGCTAAGGAGGGCGAATCATCTGAAGTCAGGAGTTCAAGACCAGCCTGTCCAACATGGAGAAACCCCGTCTCTACTAAAAATACAAAAAATCAGCTGGGCATGGTGGTGGGTGCCTGTAGTCCCAGCTACTTGGGAGGCTAAGGCAGGAGAATAGCTTGAATCCAGGAGTCGGAGGTTGCAGTGAGCCACTGTACTCCAGCCTGAGTGACAGAATGAGACTCCGTCTCAAAAAAAAAAAAAAAAAAGAAAGAAAAAGAATCTCAGTAGAATTATTTTCCACTAGTTTATGTATATAACATATGGAAGTCATAACCTAACCCACAGACAGGATAAGATTTGCTCATACATGAAAATAATTAAATATTTATCTCCAAAATAATGACCCAATAGATAAATCAGAATTAATGATAGTTACCGCTTACTATGTTTAACTATAATTATTTACTAATACTACCCACAAATGTATCCCATATAAGATGGGTTTGTATTGGAATAGCATAGGTTTTAGTGTGAGAATAGTATAGTTCTATCAAACTTAAAAAAATAAGGTTCAAATAAGAAGTTTAGCATTCTTATGTGAAATTAATTATATATGTTTAAATTTCTATTGAAATCAAGTATATTCTAAATATTTATAATTTTCCATTAATGTATCTCTTTTTATTGTTTTCTCATGTCTCAACAAATTTTTCTCATCTTAATCTTTTTGCTGGGACTTGATCAACAAATAGGTTTAAGACTCTTCAGTCAAAAGTGAAGCAAATAATAAAACAGAGAGACAAAACATGTTCTCAAAATCAAAATTATTTTATTTAGACTGACAAAGAAATTAATATATTAATTTACTCATATTTGAGAAGTGAATTTTATATTTTCATATAAAGGATCATTTGTTCATATATTATTCCTTCATATAAAGGAAGGATCATTCCTGGATCACATATTGAGAAAGGATCATTCAGCTTGCAGATTTTTGTGAAAACGTGGTTTCAAGGTGTTTAGCATGTGTGCCATCCAATTTGGAAAGTGACTAGATACTGAATTCCAAATATATTCCAAAACTTGTTTTTGACAAGACACAGAGTATTAATATTTTAATTAAAATTGAAAGAACATTCATATTATGGTTAGATGATATGAACCTGATATCTCGCCTTCCAGTGGTACCATATCATAAAAGAACTGTCTCGGGGCATGAAAATCTGTTTATTAAAAGTCAGCAAATGGTAGTTAATAGTTTTTATAATTTGGGAGCCAATTCAACTTAGCAAATATAGAGCTTAGTGCAAAATTATCTTAATTTGTATATTGAGCATTCACATATTCATTGTATTCTATGTTGTGTATATATTGCAATTCGGGGGCAACTTAAGTAACAAACAATGTAAGCTTGACTCTACATAAATATCTGTTTTACATCAAGTTTACTATATATAATGTATTAACCAGTCCGGGTCGTTTTTGAAGGTGAAGCGGAAACATTAACATATTCAATAAAACTGGTATTGTAAATTTCTGGCATTCATTAAATTTGGGAAAAATTTAGCCGTTATGTCTTCAAATTTTTTTCTATTCTAATATATACTTCCTCTCTATAACACCAACTAAGTACATGTTTAATCAATTTATATTATCTCAAAGATATTTGTGTAGTTGGAAATATTTTTTCTTTTCTGTACACTGGAAAATTTATATTTATCCTCAAATTCTCTTGCTTTTTCACTGGTATCATCGTTCTGATTTAAGTACATATATTAAATTGCTGACTGCCATTTTTAACACTTGGGTTATCTCAGCGTCTTTATCGCTTGATTTTTCTTTTTTGTTGGGATGTGTTTTGTTTGCTTTGCTCTTCCTATGTTAGGCAACTTTAAGTTATATCCTATACATTATACCCTTTAGAGTCTGTTACGTTAATTTTTTGTCTAAAGGAGCGTGTTTCTTTTGAATTTACAAAGAGTTATCCTTATGAACTTGAACTTGTGACTCTATTTCTTGGGGAGCAACTCTTATCTAAGTTCATACTCTGTATTTAGTTTAGCCATTCTGTGCAGGCAGTTCCAGAGTCAGTCAAAATTACAGGTAGACAAAAGACGGAGATCCCTTTTTGTCTCTTTGCTTTCCTGAACTCCCCCCTCTCTTCAGTGGCTAGTTTCCCTGGCTTCAGTTTTCTGATTTCTTTGGAGAGAAAGTTGCCAAGTCCTTCCCCCAAAAACAGCAGATTGGGAAAAGAAACTGTGCATTTTTAGAATAACATGCCTTAGACATAGAGGAGGTGGATTAAAAGTTAAACTCTTCTTGCTGTGAGCCTCTACAAATCTATTTTCACATGGTTAAGCAAGATTGAATGATAAATCTTTTCCTGCCTAAAACTTACACAACTATTGAATTCTATCTTCCGAATACTTCAGTCCATAAGCAAGTTGGATATTAGATAGGTTTGGGTGTCCATATTTTCTTATATTAGAGTATATATTTCGGCTTATATATAGCAGGGTCTCTGATATGCCACTAATAATAAATAGATTTCAAGCCCTATAACTTATTCAAGATAAATTTATGAGATTAAAGGATTCTTAATAATCTTTTTAGGTTAAAATTATCTTTCATAATCCCAGCACTTTGGGAGGCCGAGACGGGCAAACCATGAGGTCAGGAGATCGAGACCATCCTGGCTAACACAGTGAAACCCCGTCTCTACTAAAAATACAAAAAATTAGCCGGGCGTGGTGGTGGGCACTGTAGTCCCAACTACTCGGGATGGCGTGAACCTGAGAGGCAGAGCTTGCAGTGAGCCGGGATTGCGCCACTGCAGTCCAGCCTGAGCGACAGACTGACTCCCTCTCAAAAAAAAAAAAAAAAATCTCTTTCAAAAATGTTAGAACACAAAAATTTAAACTGCAATTTTGACACAAATGCAAAAATCTTACTATACTACTTAGGAAACAAAACCACCAGTGATTTTAAAGAGTATTACACCAGAAGTAATTCATTGCATGAGAGTTTTAAACAACAGCATAGCTCCTCACAAAAGGTTAACGTATAAGCTAAATTGTTTTCTATAGTTTCTTCCAGACATATCTTACTTACAGATTTTATAACTAATGTTATTTTATCCAACAATAACCATTGTGCAGTTGCTTACTTTTCATTAATATTTGAACAGTAGGGAAGAAATTACAGTTGACCCTTGAATAACACAGGTGTTAACTGTGCAGGTCCATTTATGCGTGGATTTCCTTCTGCCTTCGTCAGCCGTGAGACGGTGGGATCATCTCTTCTACTTTCTCCTCCTCAGCCTACTCTAAATGAAGATGATGAGAAGACTTTTACCCACTTTCATCTAACGCATAGTCAATACATATTCTCTTCCTTACAGTTTTCTTAATAACATTTTCCTCTGGCTTATTGTAAGAATACAGTATATAATATACATAACATATAAAGTGTGTTAATTGACTATGTTATTGATAAGGTTTCTGTCAAGAGTAGGCTATTAGTTAAGTTTTGAGGGAGTCAAATATTACACACCCATTTTCTCTTGCACGGGGAGTTGGTGCTGTTAATCCCTGCATTGTTCAGAAGTTAATTATATTTTATAATTCTTCATTTTTTAATATATCTGTTATATTTATGTGACTATCAATTGCTATGTTGTTTTTCACATATACATTTTCACATATGAAACATTACCTCTGGAAAAATGTAGTTAACTGATAACATGTTTGCCTTTAGGACACAGAGTCCTAGGGATCAGGATGAGTGGGAAAAATATTTAACTGTTTTAACCTTTTACTGTTGTTCATTTCTAATTCTACTACTTCTTTAAAAAATGAGTGCTGAGAAGAGTTGAAAATGGCATACAGCTGAATCATGTTTACTCCAATATATAGCCTCTGTTTATTAATGAATAAGACATTTACACTTGTTTTAATTCCACATACTTTATTTTGGTTTTCCCATTTATTTTCATATGTTTTATTAATATGTTTTCTTTTTGCATTCTTTATACTTTTTATACATTATATTGGTTTGTTCAAGTTTTGCATATTGCACTTTTCTATATAAAGTTTTCTCCAAAATATCTGTAATCACTATCTTATTTCTATTTTTAGTGGATTAACTTAGAAGTTTAACATTTTATTTTTAAATATCTTTCTCCTGCTATGTGAATTTAGTGTCCATATATTCCTACATTTTCATACTGATAACAAATAGACATTTATCCCTTTTGTTTGTTTGTTTGTTTGTTTGCTTCTTATACTGAAACCAAGTAGTTTTTGTTATCACTTCAAATACCAGATCCACCCTAGTTATTTGTTCTGATATATTATGGTTGTGCTGTTTTCAGTCAGTGTTTAGCTGGATGTTGTTCAAAGATTATTTTCATATGTTGAAACTTAGCAATTTGTTTTATATTTTCATGATCACCTAAGTGATCTAGCAACTCAAGAGGCTTATGGCTTATAGGCCTCTAGGCTATAGGCAGTCCTAAAACATAAACTTCTCTTCCTTCTCTATATTTGCTCAATTTTTGAAATGCTTAATGAAGGTTGAAATACTTTTTGACCTGGTTTTTGCTCCAGATTCTCCATGTGACTACGTCCAGCCTATATTTTGCTCATACTGCCCATCATATCATGGGAACAACACATGTCCTCAAGGGGAATCTATGTCAGTGAAAAGTTCATGTCAGCAGTAATCAGACTGACGGACATTTAAGGTTCACCAACAGGTGCAGAGGAAGAAACATTGCCATTTTCCCTTTTCTACTCAAACTTCTGATTAGTGATGAAAAATAATAATTGTGTCACATAGCTTGGTAATTTTTGTTGTTTTAAATCATCTACAAAAAAATTTTCTTTGTTTGTGTGTGTGTTACTGCATATCATTCTGCGTTTTTCTCCCAAATAAGTTAAAACTATTACTTTCTAAACTCAGGTTTTAAAACAGAATCAATGAGTTTAAACAAACATAAACATTCAAATAAATAAATGAAGAGAAATTTTCATTTGCTCACATTTGTTTTAACAAAATATTTCTGTGTAAAATATATGCCAATATCCATTAAAACTGTAAGTCTTTATATCTTTTTGAACATTTTATAAGTCAGAATATAAAATTTCAGTAATTGAATTCATTATTCATCAGCATTTAGTTTAATAAATACTAAAAAAACAACACTATATATGTAGAGGAAAACCAATGCAGACAAAGTTTTTTCTAATTTAATGTCATTTCCAACTTGATTAAACTTTAGAGTGACAGTCTTCTTCCTGACACTAGGTCCCTGGTCTCTCTTGGATAATTTACTTTAGAAAACTTGCAACTGCAAATTCTTTCTGTGCCTCTTTGAAATGTAAATCTTCTTCTGGCCTCTTGTTAATTTACAACCCAGAAATTTCTTTCTGCAGAACCTGGAAGACAGTCTTTTGAAATAAAATCATTGAAGTAGATAGGGTCCCTCTCTCCCAGTCTCTGTGGGAGGGCAGGAGCCTAACTTCTATAAGCAACGATTAATAAACATTGATGACCTAATCACTTTGTCCAAACTCCCCCCTAACGTCTTTTCCACTGGCTCACCTCAAGAGTTAAAAATCCTCGTACCTTTTGTTTCAGAGGAGCTGAGTTCAATCTCTCCCTGGATTATAGTAGTCTAATGTAATTAATGTCTTCCTTACCTCTCAACTCCTTCTGGTGCATTTTTTTTCTTTGACATTGTTACTATAAACTTCAGTTATTTCTTTGAAACTTGGATTTAAAAAGTATGTATCTACCTGTTACAGCATGTTTTAATATCCAGAGATCTCATTACAAGACTGAATGTGTGCATGTTTGTGTGTGTCTGTGTACGTGGCTTGGTATTAATCAGGTGTTTGAGATTTGGATGTGCATGCAACACACATTGTTGTATGAAACAATGAGTCTTCAAGAGACAAGAAGAAATATTGAGGAGTATAAGAATCAGAATTCTAGGTAGGCTACCAGGGTCAGATAATGGCCGTCTGTCAAAAAAATATTAGTAAGTCCTGGAGTTTGCAATTTGATGGATAGACTCATAAGACAGACCTCTAAAGGGATAAAAGAGATCAAAAGATCAGTTTATGAAGAGGGAAGTAAAGTGGCAGATTGCAAGAATGATTAGCCAGATGTTCATACTTCAAGGACTTGTCTAAGGGAGGGCAACAGGTAATCTCTTACCTTCTCTGTAATTTAATGTACACAAATACCTTAGAAGTAAATGAAAAAGTTTGTGCCAAAATGAAAAGCTCTGCATTGTTTATATGCAGCACATTTTCTTTATCCAGAATAAATAAGATCTAGTTTTTGATAGCACAACAGGATGATTATATTCAATAGTAATTTAATTGTACATTTCAAAATAACTAGAAGAGTATAATTAGACTTTTTAACACAAAAGATAAATGCTTGAGGTGATGGATAGTTTGTTTACTTTATGTGATTATTATACATTGTATGTCTGTACAAAATATCCCACATAACCCATAGATACATACACCTATTGTGTACCCACAAAAATTAAAAATTAAACATTAAAAAAGTTCTGCATTTTGTAATATTAATTTATGGTTGACTGAAGCATGGCCCTGAATGGGCTTTTTAAATAGTATACAATTGGCAGTTTGGGGCATAACTAGTTTAAGTCATACGATTTATTTAAAATTTATGGACAATGATGAAAAGCTTGTGTACATATTTAATTTTCCAATATATTATCTTCTTTTTTATTCTACTGTTAATGTTAAAAATTTAAATATTCAAAAAACAATATTAAATTTTGTTGGTTGCTTGATTTCTATCGTTGTTTATAATATATGCATCTGAAATAAATTTGGTGCTCAAACTATTTATCATGAACTCTCCATTCAAGAATTAGTTTGAACTACCATTTATCCAATTGATCACATAAGAAAACAGGCCAATGTGGTGGCTCATGCCTGTAATCCCAGCACTTTAGGAGGCCAGTGCAGGTGGATCGCAAGGTCAAGAGATCAAGAACATCCTGTCCAACATGGTGAAACCCCGTCTCTACTAAAAATACAAATATTTACTGGGCATGGTGGCATGCACCTATAGCCCCAGTTATTTGGGAGGCTGAGGCAGGAGAATCACTTGAACCAGGGAGGCAGAGGCTGCAGTTAGCCGAGTCGCACCACTGCACTCCAGCCTGCCGACAGAGGGAGACTTCAATTCAAGAAAACCAACAAAGAAAAAAACAATATATTTTCTAAGAAAGTTTGTGCCTTAAGGATTTTTTATGGTTTTTTCCTATGTTTAAAATGCATTCCCCTTGTTTGTATATTGTATAAATCATACTATGTCCTTTACATTTGATTTATTAACTTTACTATAAATACCTTTTTGGTTTAAAATTTATTTTACTCAAGTTTTGAACATATTACATTAAGAACAGAAGTTCTTAAGCAGTGAGTATTTCTGAGAAAGTCAAATTGTACCTTGGTATTCATAGGATTATTCTCTTTCTTCAGAGTAAAATGACTTACTGAAATATAGTTTAATAATTACCATTCTGTATTTTTAATCAACATTTTATTTTAGAAGAGTTTTGGATTTTTAAAAGAAGTGAAGATAATCCAGAAGTTCCCTTAAGCTCTCAATGTTTCTCCATTGTTAACATCTTACATTACTATACATTTACCTCTACTAGGGATCCAATACTGATATATTGATATTAATTAAATTCTATACTTAGCCCAGATTTCATTAGTTTTACTCAAATGTCTGTTTTCTATTCCATAATTCCATTCAGAATACATTTAACCTTTCCTTCTTTTTTTTTTGAGACAGAGTCTCTGTCACCGAAGCTGGAGTGCAGTGGTGCAATCTCAGCTCACTGCAACTTCTGCCTCATGAGATCAAGCGATTCTCCTGCCTTGGCCTCCTGAGTAGCTGGGATTACAGGTGCGTGCCACCACGCCCAGTTAATATTTGTATTTTTAGTAGACACAGGGTTTCACTGTGTTGGCCAGGCTGGTCTCGAACTCCTGACTTTGTGATCCTCTCGCCTCAACTTCCCAAAATGCTGGGATTACAAGAGTGAGCCACCACTCCCATCCTAATCTTTATTTCTTCTTAGCTTCCTCTGCTCTGTGACAGTTTATCAAACTTTTCTTGTTCCTGCATTGCCAGTTTTCATGAGTGCTAGTCAAGTATTTTGTACAATGTCCACCAGTTTGGGTTTGGCTAAAGTTTTACTCGTGGTTAGACTTGAGTTATGGGTTATGTAAAGGGTGACCACAGGGGTGAAGTGACATTTTCAACACATCATATCAAGAGTACGTACTATTATCATTATTTATTACTGATGATATTGGCATATATCATGTGACTTCGTGTTTTCCAGATATCTCTGCTGTAGGGTAACTTTTTCTCATCCTTTTTATATGCTACTTGCGAAGGTTAACTTCGTGCAATAACTTGATGTGGCCATAGAGTCCCTAGATATTTGGACAAGTAGTATTTAGACTGGAACTGCACCATCAGTTTCCCTCTGATTTCAGTTGCCAATTGAAAATCTTGGGCTTGTCAGCCACCATAATCTTGCATGAGGGACTCCTTTATTATAAATGTTTATACACACACACAACGTGGACACACACACACACACACACCACCTATTGATTCTGATACTCTGTAGACAGAACAAAGACATACTTGTATCTGTACTAACCCATGTATATGTACATATCTGTATTTTTGTATCTGTCTCTATTTTATTAAGCTAAACATGAATTTTTACCGATGTCTCTGAATCTAAGTATGGTACAACGTAGTTCATTTTCTGGCATATCTGAAGCCTATACCTCCTCAGTAATGAGAACATTGGCTCTCATCCTTCACTATTATTAATTATTTTAATAGTTAAAAACGATTTTGGGGTAAATCATGCTCTCTCTGCCACTAGTCAACTAATAATCTTGAAAATGGTTATTCCAAATTGAGCTTTCTCACATGAAAACTGTGGGGTAGACTATGTTTTCTTTCAGGTTCAGCATTTTCTGATTTTTAAATACATTTTAGAATTTCAAGGAATAATAGAAACAGTATTAGATGGCAATGCAATGCATGAAAATAACACTATTCCAGTTAATATTCATCTTAACATTCAATTCACCAAACGTCCTTCTATCTCTTCTCTATAAATATTTTCCTCCCTTTGGTTATTCACTTTTTCTAATCTATCATTTGTATTTTCTCTATTATTATGTTTTCCTTTCCTATTCCCTAATTCTTTTTTTCTTTATTTCTTCCCTCAGTATTGCAGGAGTAAAATTTAAACAATACCACATCCAACATGCACATGTACTTTGCTAACACATCACATTATCTTCCCTACTTTCCCAACATGGGCTATTCTCCATTGAGCAGTCATTAGGATCTTTATAATGTTAAATATTCTTTCTGGTTGTGTGTGTATGTTTTCTCCATAGCTTCCAATACCTTCTCCATATCTTCCAATAACTTCTGATAATACTGGAGATAAAATCCAAAGCCTATGCATGACTTGTAGTGCTCCGAAATAGCTGGATTTTGGTTGCTGCTTGGGTCTCAACACCAATCACTCCTTCCTTGCTTGATCCTCTCCAGTGGCACTGGTCCTCTTGCCCATCCTCAAGTGTGAAAAACATAGTCCTGACTCAGTCTTTGCACTTTTATTTTGTTTGACTTGTGAAGTTTTTCTTCCAGATAGCAACATAGCTAATTGTCTCATTTTCTTTAAGAATCTACTGGGGAGGGATAGCATTAGGAGATACACCTAATGTAAATGACAAGTTAATGGGGGCAGCACACCAACATGGCACATGTATACATATGTAACAAACCTGCACGTTGTGCTCGTGTACCCTAGAACTTAAAGTATAACAAAAAAAAAAAGAAAAAAGAAAAAAAAAAAAGAAAACTCATCTTTGCTCAAAACCAGTAAAAAAAAAAAAAAAAAAAAAAAAAAAGGGTCTACCCACTATGCCTTTTCCATTTTTTAAAGGTTTTTCCTTTTTATGGGTTTTTGATAGGTGCATATAAATATGAAGTATATGTCATGTTTTGATACATGTGCTTTTTTAGTAGAGACTTTTCCTAACATATATCATAAGTAAAAATATATTGATTTTTCTATTTATTTATTGAAAGCTGTCTTCACCAAATTGAATGTAAGAAGCAACAAGATTGATTGCTGCATTTTTAATGTCAGAAAAATTCAGGACCATAGTAGGTGTTCAATAGGTATTTGTTCAATAATAAAAGAAAACTAAAGAAAGGAATACTTACTTTTCAATATAATTTTACCTATATGCTACGTGTGTGTATGTTTGTGTATTCTAATTTCATTGTCATTTAAAATAATTTGACAGAAAATTTAATTACCTGTTTCCTTTACGTTTAGTTACAGTTAGCTTTGTTTATGTTTAGTTAGCTTCATTTATAACAGTGGGTAACTAAACTGTTGTATGACATGATTTGAAGAATTTAATTCTTTTATTCAGTTAGTCAACAAGGTGCTTGCTGTCTTTCAAGGTGATCTTCTCAGTACTGCAATATAGCACCAAAGGAGAAAAAGTATCTAATCCTTTGACAGTTACTTTTTACTAAGAAAGACTTAATAAATACTCAAATGAATAAGAAGTTATACAAACAAATATCCTTTTATAAATAAATTGGAGATCATTAAAATGAGGAAATGATCTACAAACAGAATAGATGTGTAGATTGGTTAAAGGATGAGTAGAACATTGAAGTCAATAAATGAAAAATTGTCAAAATATTTGGTTATGGCCCCTTCCCTAATACAGAGTTACCCTGATAAGTGAGTACTTGTCCTCTTGGAGAAAGCTGGGATGAAATTTTGCAGTATAAATTTTTACAGTCTAGCAATATTATTCCTCAAGGAATTCAGATTCCCTTTCATAAAAGGGGCTTACGATATTTAAAGTGGCTCAAGTCTGGGGATTAATTTAGGAGCTACGTTTTTCTGTTGTGGTGATTCAAATCCAACTTCCCATTAATAGGATCTAATACCAAGAAATTCAAATATTATATTATTTTATGTCTTTCAGGATAGATGTTGCATTTTATAAATTAATTCAGTAAAAATATGAATATTTAATGCATATAGTAAAAGTAAAAATATAAGCTGTTTGCTCTCATACATGCAGTATAAATAAAAAACAATTTTACCTATTAACAATGTACCAATGAATATTTAAATAATATGATTTTGGAAGATTGAATAAAATTTACTGGGTGTAATTACTGAAGATGCAATGATTCTTTGACATTTCTTGGGGTATAGAGAGAGAAGTATCATGATTTAGGTGTTATCCTCGAAGAACTGCTTTGTGTTAAGACTCAATATGTATTGCAGAATATTTATTTCCATCACCAACCAAACCCTTTGAAAAGTATTGGAGGAGGAAATAACCTGGCAAGAGACATGAAAAATAATAATGGAAAGTCTATCATGTGACCTAAGGAGAATCGCATATTGAATGCAAACTGTGTACTCTAACATGGAGGAATAAACGATGGTGGTAATCGTTGGTTCCATCTATTCTGGTATTTTAACTGTCAGCTAGTGGTTGACAAGTTGAATAATTGGGGAATGTGTCTGTTGGCTTAAAATAGGATGTTTTCTTTTATATGATTTAGAGGCTGTTTTTTTTTTTTTTTTTTTTTTTTTTTTTTTTTTTTTTTTTTTTTTTTTTTTTTATTTTGACTTTTGAACAGTTTCTGAAAGAAAAATAAGAGGCATCTATTTTTAGTCTCCCTAAATGGTAAAAGTAAATTAAGTTTTCTTGTGACAAATTCTGAAAATATAAACTGTCTGCCTTTCACATAGCACACAGTTTAAAAAGTGCATCTGATCTGATGAAAACAATATAGTGGTGAATAGTATTTAAACATCTTTATAGTGGCATACATGCTTTTATTTTTTTATAAATGTGCTTGCATGTCACATGATAATTTTTTCATATAATTACTTATTATTGATGAGCAACATAATTATTCTTTGAGCCAATGCATGTATAATTTAGTGCTACTTATGTTCACACAGCTGCTGCTACTGCAGTAACATACATAGTTTTATGTTGTTCTTTGAATATTTCTTTGTCTCATCCATAGAGACATCTACTTTTTCTGCCTCTATCATCCTTTTATTTTCTCTAGTGTACTGCACCACCATTCCATGTAATGAAAAGCTGCCCAGTTACCATATGTGTGAGGATAAATTACTCAAGTCTAGCTTTTTGTGAAAAATGACAGATTACAGATTTATTTTCTCTTTCAAAAACATTTCAGCTGAATGACAATGATAAACTCACTCTTTGTTTTAGAAAATTGTGTTAGACATTATCCATCCCCCAACATATACATTCCATTCTCTTACACATTTGGAAGAAAGGAAGTGACAGAGGAAAGATGAATAAAATGGTAGGGGGAGAAAGGAAGAAAAATATGAAGAAAAGAGGTCAATGACACAAATAATCTTATATGAATTATATTTTGTGGTAGGAATCAGCAAGAGGTAGCATCAATAGGTTATTTTAAAGCAATCAATATGATCAGTGGCTATTTTGTTCAATGCTTATTTGTATGTTTAATACTTATTTAGTTTTTACTTTTTCTAGATAGTGTGTGGCAAAGGATAAATCTTATTAAAATTTTGTGATATTTTAATAAAACAAGAAAAATTAAAACAAAATGTCATATAAAATAACTTTTTATATAATTGTTGGTTTAATCATATTTTACAGTGAATAGTATTAACTCTCTGGAATACTATATTTTTATTAATATATTAAAAGTACTAAGTTAACTGCATTGTTTATTTACACAGCATGCATTAGCTCTGATGGTCATTATACCAAATGAAGACATAGAGAGAAAACTGACATCTATAAACCAGGAAGTGGGCTCTCTCAGGCAACACCAAATCTGCTTGTACCTTGATTAAACTAGAGCAGTTATCAAATAAATAAATACACCACTCTGACAATTAATGAAGTTCATCTCATACCCCTTTTACATTGGACTTGTACCTTGTTAAGCATTTCTTTCTTCCCATAGCTATTTAGGCTACTAAAATGATTATTAAATATATTATTGTCAAAAAAATTCTCCTCTCTTTACGTATTATAAATCTTTAACAACTTACATTTATCATCAATGATAAGTAAGAAATATTTTGCCACTATATATATGAATATGATACATTACATTTATTTGATCCATTGCTGTGTAATCAAGGATAATTCATATTATGGTTGCACTAAACATGTGAAACACTGCTTCATTTAATACATTTCCTTTAATGGAGTTTCATTAAGATGCACACATTAACTTGAATTACTATAACATGTTAATCTCGTATTATGCTGCTTTCTCCATGAATTTGGTTGGGAGTCTTTGACAAGTTATAGCACTAAAATGCAGCACACAGATTTTCTATTAAAAAGGGAAATTTGTACTTTCTACAATTTCCTATATTTTATATTTATTGCCATAATAATTTGCATGCTTCTGTTTGGGTATGAGTGTATATAGCTCTAAGTATTGCCCATATTTGTCCTTTGCATTAATGAACTAGTCTTTTATTGCATTTGTAAATTACAAAGAAAATAGAAAGTAGGAGAACTTTTGTTTTTAATTTGTATCTAGCTACTGTGCTGAGAAACATTTTGGAAAATATAGTGCAACATTAAAAGTAGTAGACATCAGTTATAAATCCAATCATTAGTAGGCACAAAGCTGTTCTTGCAGTAATGACTAACCGACTTATTTCAACAAATGCTCCCTTTAGAATTTATTTTAATATTGTTTTGTAAACTAATCTTTGGTTACGTAAAGGTGGAGTTAATTAAGCAAAAGCTACTTTGTAAAGAGACCATGTAAAAGGCAATAAAATGTTTCCTACAGTGCTGATTAAAACTTAGAGTACTTTTCTTAGTATAACTTGTGTACAAAGTATAAAGGCATTTGTACAACAAACTATGCTTGTAATGCATCCAAGTGGTTTGCTCCATTTTTAGACAATTATGACGTATAGATCTGTCAAGGGGTTTGCATCATTTTTGCTTGTTGTTTTGATAAATAATATGTTTATACTATCCATGAAAATCGTCTCTTATAGCCCCAATTGTGAAGTATGTGAGACACTGAAAAAACTTGTTCTCATATATATTGACCAGGAAAGCACAGTATAAAATTGGAGGGAATGAGAGATCGGGACAGAAATGGAGCCCAAAGAGAAAATCTAAAGTTTTTCTAATGTCTCACATTAGATGTCTGAAGTTATCTAACCATTCACCAAATATTCAAGACTAGTATATAAATCTAAAATTAGTAATGTAGTTTATTTGACTATTAAAAGCAATAAAATTATAAAAATAATTAAATGACATTGATTGAACAGATTTTTTTTTTTTTTTTTTTTTTGAGACAGAGTCTTGTTCTGCCACCCAGGCTGGAGTGCAGTGGCGCGATCTCAGCACACTGCAATCTCTGCCTTCCGCATTCACGCCAGTATCCTGCCTCAGCCTCCCAAGTAGCTGGGACTACAGGTGCCTGCCACCACGCCTGGCTAGTTTTTTGTATTTTCAGTAAAGACGGGGTTTTACCGCGTTAGCCAGGATGATCTCAATCTCCTGACCTCATGATCCGCTCACCTCAACCTCCCAAAGTGCTGGAATTACAGGCGTGAGCCACAGCACCAGGCTTGAACAGATTTTTAAAAGAAAAAGAAAAATAATGTATGAAGAATTAGCAAAGGAAGAAGGCACTGGTTCCAAAAGTTTGAAGGGACTTGAGAAATTGTCTAGTTAATTGTGAATTACAAGAATATTTAAGGTAGGTTAATACAGTACGGTTGTGGCTGGGCACGGTGACTCACACCTGTAATCTCAGCACTTTGGTAGGCCAAGGTGGGTGGATCATTTGAGGTCAGGAGTTCAAGACCAGCCTGGTCAACATGGTGAAAGCCTGTCTCTACTAAAAATACAAAAATTAGCTGAGTGTGGTGACACAAGCCTGTAGTCCCAGCTACTTGGGAAGCTAAGGCAGGAGAATCACCTGAACCTGGGAGATGGGGGGATGAAGGTTGCATTTAGCAGAGATGGTGCCACTACACTCTGGCCTGTGTGACAGAGTGAGACTCCGTCTCAAACAAACAAACAAACAAAAATCCGGTTATGATTTAGTTATAACAAGTGATACTCACTTCATTCATTAGCATATGAACATTCATATCTTTACCTCGGTTAGAGTTTACTTTTGTTCAGAATACTTAGGAACCCATTCCACGTGGCCTGTCAGTATTAATGGAGGTGGCATTTCCCACACTGTAGACAACAACCTTGCCTGTGTGACTTGTTTAGGCTAATGAAATATAAAAATGACATGTGCTAATTCCAAGCAGAATATTTTAAAAATAACGACCCAACCATCTCTCTTGTCTCTCTTAGGTAAATACATGGCATAAAGATGAACTGTTCTTTATCCTTGAATCTGTAATGACATAAATCAGGACTGAAGACACAGTTGATCCAAGACAAACTTTTAATATGAGCAAGAAGTAGACCTTTACTGTTGCAAAGCTGTAAGAATTATTTTATGTTAGATCTAAATGAGTATATCTTAGATCATCCTGACAGATGTCCAGTGCATTAGAATGACAATGTAGATTGGAAGTGTCTTTAAATTTCACCTTGTATCTTCCAAAACATAACTTTTTTAAACTTACAGTTTCATCACTGATGTATAAAGACTCAGAAGTCATCACTGCCATGCTTATAGTAAGAAAAAGATGAGCAAATAGAAAATCAATAACTTTTCTTGGACATATCAGATAATTGAGGTCATAGGACAAACTTTCTCCCTGAAATCTAAAAGGACAAGAAATACAAAAAATCACTGTTGAAATATTTTTATCAGGAGAAGTAAACACAATACAAACAGATAATTAGTAATTTAAACAAAATGTTGAAGACTGATTTGCACTACTGTGAGAAACTCTTAAGGATCATAGAATTAGGCCACACTCATATGGGTTTACCTCAAGGAACTCCTAATATTCCTATAGTGAAGAATAAGAACTAATAGTGAAGAGCCCAGAAAAAGTCTCCTTTTGGGTCTGACAGAGGAGAGGAAAATTAACCACTTTAAAATACATCCAAATTATTCTTCATGGCAAACACCTACTCTCCACAGGAAAAGATATAGAGGAAAGGACGTTTTCTAATCCCCATCGTGCACTTTTCATTCTATTTGACCTGAGGGGAACTAAAAGGTCAGAAACATTTGTGAAGTTCACAGCACAGTGATGTATACCCAAAAGAAGATGAGATTTATGAATAAGATTATAAAACAGTTGTCCTTTTCAATACATATCTAACATCTCAAAATGTCTTCAGTGTAATAGATTATAGCCTTACGAGTTATAAGACATAGACTCTATTTAAGGTTTAGTTATTTGAGAAACCTAAGACAACAGGAGAGAAAATACCACAACATCACAAAATTTGAATCTTTTGGCATAAACAGCCATACTAAAAATTAAGACTGTACAGCCAGGCATGGTGGCTCACAACTCTAATCCCAGGATTTTGGGAGGCCGAGGTGGGTGGATCACTTGAGATCAGGAGTTCCAGACCAGCCTGGCAAACGTGACAAAACCCTGTCTCCACTACAAATATGAAAATTAGCCAGGCGTGGTGGTGCACACCTGTAATCCCACCTACTCGGGAGGCTGAGACATGAGAATTGCTTGAACCCAGGAGGTGGAGGTTGCAGTGAGCCAAAATAGCACCACTGCACTCCAGCCTGGGAAACAGAGTGAGACCCTGTCTCAGAAAAAAAAAAAAAAAAAAATTAAACACAGTCCACATTTCAATCAAATTAACATGAAACCTCTCATTAGAAGTTTTTGTTTTGTTTTGTTTTGTTTTGTTTTGTTTTAACGTCAGTTATTACACAAAACTTCATGTCCAGTTCTCAATAAAAAATTACAAAGGGCTAATAGACAAGTAAAAGTACAGTGAGAAGATACAAAGGAATATCAGAACCAGATTCCAATATGACAGATTTTGAAAATATAAGACCAGGAATTCAAAGTAACTATGATTGACACATTAAAGGCTATAATAGGTAAAGTAGAAAAGGTGCCAAAAAATCGATAACGTAATCAGGAGACAAAGCCTCTAAGAAATAATGAAAGGAAATGCTAGAAATCAAAACACTATGAAGTACATGAAGATTGCTTTTGATGGACTCATTGGTAGACTGGAAATGGATGAGGAAAGAATTAACAAGCTGGAAGATACGCCAATAGAAATTTTCAGAACACAAATTAAAAAAAAAAAAAAAAAAAAACAGAATTAACAAAGAACAGGATATCTAAGAACTGTGCAATAATCAAATGAGGAATAGAGACAAGTAACTAAAATGCCAGAAAGAGAAGAAATAGAGAAGGGGGCAGAAGAAATATTTAAAGTAATAGTAGCCAAGAAATTTCCAAAATTAAAGATAGACAACAAACCACAGTTATAGGTCTCTCAACATAAATAACAGAAAATCTACAATTAGGCAATTCATACGTAAACTTCAGATAACTAAAGTCAGTGAAAATATCAAAATAATCCAGTGAGAATATCAAAATAATCCAGTAAATTTCTTACATACAGAGAAACAACAATAAAAAATTCCAATAGGCTTCTAGACAGGAAGTACGCAATCAAGAAGATAACAGGATAAAATATTTAAGGTGTTGAAATTAAAAAAAAAAAAAAAGGATCCTCCTGGAATTCTATCTCCAACCTTATCCTTTCAAAGTGAAAGAAAAATACTTTCACAGAGAAACAAAAACTGAAATAATTCATTGCCACCGGACTTAGCCTGCAATAATGGATAAAATAAAGTATTTCCAGATAAAGAAAATATAGGTCAGAAATTGGATCTATATAAAAAAGCAACAGAATGAATAAAAATATAAAATGAAATATTTTATTTTTAAATAAATAGATCTAAATAGCAATGGTAAGTTAAAAATATTATTAGCAACATATTATGTGACCATACCATATGGACAAGTGAAACATATTATAGAAATCGTATAAGAATGGGAGGTAAGGATGGCAGCAAGGGGCAGTCTGCAGCTGGGAGGCACTGGCTGCAGAGGCAGGAGCCAGTGCCGGAGCAGCAACTGCGGCGTGGGCGCCCTGTGCCCCGCCTCCCGTTAGCAACCAAATGGGTTGCTTCTACCCTTGCCTGGCTGGGCGAGATCCACCCCCAGGCCTCCATCCTCCATGGCTCTGGACCCTGGCTCCCGCTGCCGCTGCCACATGCCGCTGCACTGGGGAGGGCGAGAGGAGGTGGGTGGGGCATGGCGGGGTGAACTGGGCTGCTCTTGGGGCACCCAGGGCAGAAGGGGGAGCAGAAGGGGGAGCAGCGCCTACTTCAGAACCCGGCTTCCGGCTCAGTCACAGTGTATTTTGCCGAGGAAAATTCGGACAAAGCCCACACCGACCACAGATTTCCAGCCAGAAAAGCGACACCCCTAAGATCCCATAAGAATTAGAAAGACATGAAGTCTTTGCCCATGCCTATGTCCTGAATGGTACTACCTAGGTTTTCCTCTAGGGTTTTTATGGTATTAGGTCTAACATTTAAGTCTCTAATCCATCTTGAATTAATTTTCGTATAAGGAGTAAGGAAAGGATCCAGTTTCAGCTTTCTACTTATGGCTAGCCAGTTTTCCCAGCACCATTTATTAAATAGGCAATCCTTTCCCCATTTCTTGTTTCTCTCAGGTTTGTCAAAGATCAGATGACTGTAGATGTGTGGTATTATTTCTGAGGACTCTGTTCTGCTCCATTGGTCTATATCTCTGTTTTGGTACCAGTACCATGCTGTTTTGGTTACTGTAGCCTTGTAGTATAGTTTGAAGTCAGATAGCGTGATGCCTCCAGCTTTGTTCTTTTGACTTAGAATTGTCTTGGCAATGCGGGCTCTTTTTTGGTTCCATATGAACTTTAAAGCAGTTTTTTCCAATTCTGTGAAGAAACTCATTGGTAGCTTGATGGGGATGGCATTGAATTTATAAATTACCTTGTGCAGTATGGCCATTTTCACAATATTGATTCTTCCTATTCATGAGCATGGTATGTTCTTCCATTTGTTTGTGTCTTCTTTTATTTCACTGAGCAGTGGTTTGTAGTTCTCCTTGAAGAGGTCCTTTACATCCCCTGTAAGTTGGATTCCTAGGTATTTTATTCTCTTTGAAACAATTGTGAATGGAAGTTCATTCCTGATTTGGCTCTCTGTCTGTTACTGGTGTATAAGAATGCTTGTGATTTTTCACATTAATTTTGTATCCCAAGACTTTGCTGAAATTGCTTATCAGCTTAAGGAGATTTTGGGCTGAGACAATGGCGTTTTCAACGGCAGCAAAAGCCAAAATTGACAAATGGGATCTCATTAAACTAAAGAGCTTCTGCACAGCAAAAGAAACTACCATCAGAGTGGATAGGCAACCTACAGAATGGGAGAAAATTTTTGCAATCTACTCATCTGACAAAGGGCTAATATCCAGAACCTACAAAGGACTTAAACAAATTTACAAGAAAAAAAACAAACAACCTCATCAAAAAGTGGGCAAAGGATATGAACAGACATTTCTCAAAAGAAGACATTCATACAGCCAACAGACACATGAAAAAATGCTAATCATCACTGGCCATCAGAGAAATGCAAATCAAAACCACAATGAGATACCATCTCACACCAGTTAGAATGACAATCATTAAAAAGTCAGGAAACAATAGATGCTGGAGAGGATGTGGAGAAATAGGAACACTTTTACACTGTTGGTGGGATTGTAAACTAGTTCAACCATTATGGAAAACAGTATGGCGATTCCTCAAGGATCTAGAACTAGATGTACCATATGACCCAGCCATCCCATTACTGGGTATATACCCAAAGGATTATAAATCATGCTGCTATAAAGACACATGCACACGTATGTTTATTGTGGCACTATTCACAATGGCAAAGACTTGGAATCAACCTAAATGTCCATCAGTGACAGACTGGATTAAGAAAATGTGGCACATATACACCTTGGAATACTATGCAGCCATAAAAAAGGATGAGTTTGTGTCCTTTGTAGGGACATGGATGCAGCTGGAAACCATCATTCTTAGCAAACTATCACAAGAACAGAAAACCAAACACCACATGTTCTCACTCATAGGTGGGAACTCAACAATGAGATCACTTGGACTCGGGAAGGGGAACATCACACACCGGGGCCTATCATGGGGAGGGGGTAGGGGGGAGGGATTGCTTTGGGAGTTATACCTGATGTAAATGACGAGTTGATGGGTGCTGACGAGTTGATGGGTGCAGCACACCAACATGGTACAAGTATACATATGTAACAAACCTGCACGTTATGCACACGTACCCTAGAACTTAAAGTATAATAATAATAATAAATAAATACATACATACATACATAAATAAAAAGAATTAGAAAGACTACACACAATGTACTATGCTACTATTTAAAGGTAGACATAGGTTAGTTATAAATGGTAATTGAAAAAGCTAGGTTATTAGCTAAATATTTTTAAAGAATAAAATATGATAAAAGGAGAGAGAAAATGCAGTCATATGAAAGGTTTCACTAAAACCAAAAATATAAGAGTCAAAAAGAACAAAACAAGGGTTAGAAAACAGTTATAAACATGGAAAATATGAATGCAACTGTGTCAATGTGATTGATTTAAAATATAATCAATTAAAAGACAGAGACAGTGAATTTTAAATGATGAAAATCAGAGGGGCTTCAAGATGGCTGACTGGAGGGATGTGGTACTTGCCCCTTCCACTAAGAACTAAAATAGCAAGTAGATAATCACACTTTGAATAGATTATCTAAGAAAGAATACTGACATTCAACAGAGAAGTGATGGGAAATACCAAAGGCAAGAAAAGAGAGGAAAGTAAGGCATCCTACTTGATTGGGCTTCACTGAGAGCCCAGAGAGGCTCCCCAATGTGGGGAAAGCATAAATGAGAGAACCCTAGAAGTCCACATTTCCATTGCAGATTCCTGAAATTCTAGTCACCAAGAACCCCTTGAACATCACTATTCTTGACACTAAAGTAGAGAGCTTCCTAGAGGTGGCAAGATGGCATTACTCCAGAGAGGGAGTTGACTCTGGGTCTCACACACACCCTGCATCCTAAGTAGCTAAAGCTTGGTGCCATTTTGAGAACCAAGCTCCTGTTAGAGTGCATCTTGCCCTGGGGACCAAAAACTCCTGCATCTCCACATTTGTGGAGTTCCATGGTATCCTTATTGAACAGTTGCCACCACTGCTCACTGCTACTAGGACTGAGAAACACGTCATTTCCATCAACCATGCCACCCCAAGCAGAAGGACTACCACGTATTTTCACATGCCCTGAGGACAGACTTCCTTACCCACAAC
Organism: Chlorocebus sabaeus; assembly: GCF_047675955.1. Taxonomy (NCBI): domain Eukaryota; kingdom Metazoa; phylum Chordata; class Mammalia; order Primates; family Cercopithecidae; genus Chlorocebus; species Chlorocebus sabaeus. The sequence goes on along the minus strand of NC_132906.1, from coordinate 43,459,657 downwards.
TGCCACTGGCAGCAAATCTGTCCCTCCAACAGCACAGGGACTACACTCCCTGAGGAAAAGTTTCTTCCCCCACAGTCATCACTTGAAGCCAAAGCTCACAATCCCCAGCTGCCTGCCTATGGCTGCTTCCATGGTAAACAACTACATCCTCCTCAGCCACAGAGCTGCAGTGTGGCTGCTGCTGCCCCCACATGAGCATGCACAGGGAGAATTAAAATCACCCCATCCCCTGCCCACCTCAGACCACACCCACACACCCTATCTGGGGACTGGGACAGGCTTAGCCTGTCTCCACTCTGCACCAGTGCCCAAGCATACAGTCCGAGGGCGTGAGGGTTACCTTCCCCCTTCCACCACCATTGATTAAAACCTGAGTGCTCCTTCTGTGGGCCTGAGGATGGGTACATCCAAACTGCCAATATTACCACAGTTGGTACCCACACGCACTTTCCATTTGTGGGGCTGAGAACGAGCCTTCCCAGCTGATATGGTTTAGCTGTATCTACAGAGAAATTTCATCTTCTGTTGTAGTTTCTGTAATTCCCACATGTTGTGGGAGGGATCAGGTGGAGATAACTGAATCATGAGAGTGGTTTTCCTCATCCTGCTCTCCTGATAGTGAGTTAGTTCTCAGGAGATCACATGGTTTTATAAGCGGCTTCCCCTTCACTGGGCTCTCTTTCTTTCTCTAGCTGCCATGTGAAGATGGACATATTTGCTTCCCCTTCTGCCATGAATGTAACTTTCCTGAGGCCTCTCCAGGCATGCAAAACTGTGAGTCAACTAAACCTCTTTTATTTATAAATTACCCGGTCTTAGGTATTAGCAGCGTGAGAACAGACTAATACAGGATATGGGTACTGCAGAGAGTGGAGTGCTGCTATAAGGATACCCAAAGATTTGAAGTGACTTTGGAACTGGTTAACCAGCAGTGATGGGAAGAGGTTGGAGGGCTTAGAAGAAGACAAGAAAATGTGCAGAATTTGGAACTTCCTAGAGACTTGGAGGGCTCAGAAGACAAGAAGATGTGGGAAACTTTGGAAATTCCTAGAAACTTGTTGAACGGATTTGACCAAAATGCTGACAGTGATATGGACAATAAAGTTGAGGCTGAGGTGGTCTCAGATGGAGATGAGGAACTTGTTGGGAACTGGAGTAAGGGTCACCCTTGCTATGCAAAGAGACTGGTGGCATTTTGCTCATGCCCTAGAGATCTCTGGAATTTTGAAATTGAAAGAGATGATATGAGGTATCTCTCAGGAGAAATTTCTAAGCAGGAAAGTGTTCAAAAGGAAACAGAGTGTAAAAGTTTGAAAAAATTGCAGCCTGATGATGCAGCAGAAAAAAAAAATTGCTGGGGAAATATTCAATCCAGCAGCAGAAATTTGCATAAGTAACATGGAGCCAAATACTAATTACTAAGACAATGGAGAAAATGTCTCCAGGGCATGTCAGAAGTCTTTGCAGCAGCCCCTCCCATCACAGGCCCAGAGACCTAGGAAGGAAAAATGGTTTCCTAGGCTGTGTCCAGGGACCCCCTGCTCTATGCAGACTTGGGACTTGTTGCCCTGCATCCCAGCCACTCCATCCATGGCTAAAAATGGCAAAGGTACAGCTTGGGTCAGGGCTTCAGAAAGCACAAGCCCCACCTTGGCAGCTCCCACATGGTGTTGACGTCTGGGTACACAGAAGTCAAGAAGTGAGGTTTGGGAACCTCTGTCTAGATTTCAGAAGATGTATGGAACCACCTGGATTTCCAGACAGAAGTTTGGTACGGGGCAGGGCCTTCATGGAGAAACTCTCCTAGGTCAGTGCAGAAGGGAAATGTGGGGTCGGAACCCTCACACAGACTGACTAGGTGAGCTATGAGAAGTTGGCAACTGTCCTCCAGACCCCAGAGTGGTAGATTCACTGACAGTTTGCACCATGTGCCTGGAAAAGGCACAGACTCTCAATGCCAGCCTGTGAAAGCAGCCGGAAGGGGTGCTGTACCTTGCATTGCCAAAAGGGCAGAGCTGCCAAAGACCCTGGGAGCTCACCTCTTACATCAGCATGCCCTGAATGTGAGACATGGAGTCAAAGAATATCATTATGGAACTTTAAGGTAGTTCCCATAATCCCCACATATTATGGGAGTGACCAAGTGGAGATAACTGAATGATGGGGGTGGTTTACCTCATCCTTTTCTCATGATAATGAGTGAGTTCTTAAGAGATCTGAAGATTGTATAGAAGGCTTCCTCATTTGCTGGACTCTCTTTCTTCCTCCTGCCACCATGTAAGGAAGGACACATTTGCTTCCCCGTTCACCATGATTGTAAGTTTCCTGAGGCCTCCCCAGCCATGCAAAATTATGAGTCAGTTAAACCTCTCTTCTTTATAAATTACCCAGTCTCAGGTATGTCTTTATTAGCAGTGTGAGAATGAACTAACACACCAGCCCTATCAGCCACTACCAACATTAGCACAAACTACTTGGGAGGCAGAAAGCTGTCACACTACCGCTACTGCTATCATCTCTTTTATTCACTCTTCCTAGAGGCCCAAGAACCCACTCATCCACTGGGGCCAATGATGCCACTGCCATATACTGAGCAAGCCACATAGAGGACCAAAGTTTGCCCACCCACTACAATAACACTGGTGTCAATGTATGGAAGCTGGGGGACTAATGACAGACAGGTTTAAACTACCACTGCCACTGGGACTTAAGGATGGTCCACCTGACATCCTGGTCCCCAGAAAAACCTTCACCACAGCCTCCACTAACAATAATGCCCTAAAAAACAAAGAAAAATCACAAAAACTGCTGATGCTCTTTACAACCAAAGAAAGTATATGGAAAGTATACACTAGAGTATGTATCCAGAATCAAAGTCAAAGTGCTTGCTCTACCCAATCAACACCATAAATAATCTTAAAGAAAAAGTCCCAATGAAAGCAAATCCAAAAAATTGGAGTAAGTAACTGTTACTCAGATATCAATGTAAGGAAACAAGAAACATGAAATTTTAAGAAAATATAACACCTCCAAAGGAACACAATTCTCCAGCAACAAATTCTAATGAAAAAGAAATTTATGAAATGCTGGCAAACGGATTCAAAATAATGTTATTAAAGAAGATCAGTGAGATACAAGAAAATACAAAATAAAGCAAATAAATCAAAGAAAAATTCAGGATGTGAATGAGAAATTTACCAAATATTTAGATATTATGATAAAGCAGAAAACAGAAACCTTGGAAATGGATAATTAATTGAATGCAACGAAAACATGCACAATAATAAACTTCGATAATAAACTAAATCAAGTAGAAGAAAACAATTTATAACTTGAAGACAGGTTTTTGAAATAACTCAGTCAGGTAAAAGCAAAAAAAAAAAAAGAAAGAAAGAAAGAAAAGAAAGAAATAAAAAGAATGAATAAACTCTATGTGACATATAGGATGTCATAAAGTGACCATATTTGAATTATTAATGTCCCAGAAGGTGAAGAGAAAATAAAATGATAAAAAATTGAGTTGACAAATAATAGCTGAAAACTTCTTATGTCTAGAAAGAAATCTATACATTCAGATAGAGGAAACTCAAAGATTTCAAATAGATACAATTCAATGTCTTCTCTATGGAACTTTATACTTACCTGCCAAAAGTCAAAGATGAAGAGATTTACAAAAACAAGAGAAAAGTATCTAATCACTTATGAGAGAACTCCTATCAGAGTAACAGTGGATATTTCAGCAGAAATTTTACAAGTCAAAAGAATGAAATAATATTTTTAAAGTGCTGAAAGAGAAAAGCAAAAAAAGTTTGGTCAAAAATATTATACCCAGCAGTTATTCTTTATAAATGAAGTTAGAAAAAGTCTTTACCAGACAATCAAAGACAAAGAAACTTCATCACCATTAGACTGACCCTACAAGAAATGCTTTAGGGAGATATAAACCCTAGAAGTGCAATCACAGTGTCATGAAAACCCATAAAAAGATAAAACCCACTGTTAGAGCAAACACATAACTAAGGAAGAGAAAGAATTCACATGTTATCAATATATTAAATGACCAAATAGCAATCATCATAAGGTAGATAAAAAGGAAAAGGGATATACAAAACAGCTAGAAAGCAATACACAAAGTGATAGAATTAAATAAGCCTTCACATATCAGTAATAATCTTGAATGTAAAAAGATTAAACTTTCCACATAAAAGATAGGCTGACTGAAGGGGAGGGGGACAGGAAAAAAAAAAGACCCAAATATATGCTGCCTAAAAGACCCTCAATTCCTTTATCAAGTTGTCAAGACACATATAGACAGAAAAAAAAGGGATGAAAAAGATAGCCCATGCAAACAGAAACCAAAAGTGAGCAGGAGTAGCTACATTAAATTAGAAAGCAGAATTTAAGTCAAAAACAGTAAAAAAGAGACAAAGAAAGCAATATAACAATAAAAGAATCAATTCAGCAAGAGAATATTATAAGTTTAAACATACATACACCCAACAGTAAAGGACCCAAACATATAAAGCAAATATGATTAGATCTAAAGAGAGATATAGATTCTAATACAATAACAGTTGGAGACTTTAACACTCTCAGCATTAGAAAGATCATCTAGACAGAAAGTTGACAAAGAAAGATAGAATCTAAATTGCCTTTACATCAAAAGGACCTAACAAACATTACCAAAACAATTTATTCAATAGTGACAGAATACACATTCTCATAAGCACATGAAACCTTCTCCATGATAGATCATATGTTAGGACACAAAACAAGTTTCAACAAATTATTTTTTTTAAATGATATCCAGTATAATCTTAGACCACAATAAAATAAAACTAGAAATGAATAAAAAGAGAAATTTTGGAAAATATACAAATACATAGAAATTAATCAGTATGTTCCTGATTTAACATTGGGTCAAAAAAGGAAATTAATGAGGGTATCACACATTTCTTGAAACAAATGAAAATTGAGTCACAACATACCAAACTCAGGAGAGACAGCAAAAGTAATGCTAATAGAAAAGTTTACAGCAGTAAATATTCACATCATAAACGTAGAAATATAAAATTAATGATGCACTTCAAGGAACTAAAACAGTAAGAATGAACTCAACCTAAAATTAGAAGAAAACAAATAACAAAGAATAGAGGAGAATTAAATGAAATAGAGAGTAAAACACTACAATAATCAATGAAATGAAAGTTCATTTTTTTAAGAGATAAAATCAATAAACTATTTGCTAGATGAACCAAGAAAAAAGGAGAATACCCAAACAAATAAAGTCAGAAGAAAAACAAGAGAAATAGCAACTAATGACACAGAAATATAAATGATCGTTAAAAACTATTACTAACAATGACATAGTAACAAACTGGAAACCATGGTGGAAATTGATAAATTCCTGGACACTTACAACCTACAAAGGTTTTATTAGGAAGAAATAGAAAACTTGAGTAGGACAATACAAGTAATGAGATTGAATTGGTTCTGAAAAATCTTTCAACAAAGAAAAGCAGAGGAATTGACAACTTCACTGCTGAACTCTACCAAATTTACAAAGTACTAAAAGCACTTCTTAATGTATTCAAAAACTGGAATAAGAGGGAATTCTCACTAGTGACTAATTCTACAAGGCCAGCATTATCCTGATACCAAAACCAGACAGGCAGGAATGCAACCAAAATAAAAAGAAAACTACAGGTCAATATCCCTAATGAGCATAGATGCAAAAATTTTAAAAAAAAGGACTAGAAAGTTGAATCCAACAGCATATCGATACATGATCAACAAATCATGTATTGGTTGATCAATAGATATGTATTGATCACTCCATAGATTATCAGAAGACAATAAATGATCAAATGAGACTTACTGCTGAGACGCAAGGATGGTTTAATATATGCAAATCAATGAAAATTATACATCACATCAAGGGAACGAAGGAAAAAACCCTCTAGTCATCTTAGTAGATATAGAAAAATGTTTGATAAAATGTAACATCCTTAATGCTAAAAATTCTCAACAAACCAGACACAGAAGGAACATACCTGAACATAATAAAGATCACATATCATAAGCCCATAGCTAACATCATTCTAAATGAGGAAGAGCTGAAAGCCTTTTCTTTAAGACCTGGAACAAGATAAGAATGTCCACTCTCACAATTCCAATTCAACCTAGTACTGAAAACTCTAGACATAGGAATTCGAAAAGAGAAAGAAATAAATAAAACCAAATTGAAAAAGAGGAAGTCAAATTGTCTTTCTTTGTAGATCACTGAATCTTATATCTAGAAAAACTTAAAGACTCCACCAGACTACTCTTAAATCTTATAAGTAATTTCAGTAAATTTGCATTATATAAAATCAATGTAGACAAATCAATCAGTGGAATTTCTATACATCAATAATGAATCAGCTGGGAAAGAAATAAAAAATAAAACTTCACTTACAATGTCTACAAAAATAAAGTAAAATACCTAGGAATAAAGTTACCCATAGAGGTGAAAAAACCTTTGAAAGGAAAACCACAAAACTCTGATGGAAGAGATTGAAGAGGACACAAACAAATGGATGATTATACCATGGTCATGAATCAGAAAAACTGATATTGTTAAAGTGACCATTATTCACCAAGCAATCCAAAGATTCAGTGCACCTCCTTTTAACATGTCAATATCATTTTTCACAATATGGAATAAAACAATTCTAAAATTTATGTTGAACCTAAAAATAGCCCAAATAGCCAAAACAATCCTGAGAGAAAAGGACAAAGCTTTAGGCACTATACTACCAGATTTCAAAACATATTACCAAGCTATAGTAACCAATGCAGCATGTTATTGGCAGAAAACTAGGCACATAGAAGAGTGGAACAGAATAGAGAAACCAGAAATAAATTCACATATTTTCAGAAAACTGATTTTTGGCAAAGATAACAAAAACATACATTGGGGAAAGGAAATACTTTTCAATAAATAATGCTGGGGAAATTATATTCAGCATTTTTAAAGAAAGTAATTCCAACCAAGAATTTCATATCCAGCCAACTAAGCTTCATAAGCAAAGGAGCAATGAGATCCTTTTCAGACAAACAAATGCTAAGACAATTCATTACCCCCGGACCTGTCTTACAGGAGACCCTTAAGGAAGTGCTAAATGTCGGGGGGGGGGGGAGGGGAAAGGGGGGTATTACTGCCACCAAAATAAAACACTTAAATACATAGGTCATTGGCAATGTAAAGCAACCACACAGTCTAGTTTGCATAATAACTCACTAACAACATGATGAGAAATGAAATATGCACATGTCAATATTAACCTTGAATGTAAATGGAGCAAATGCTCTATTTAAAAGGTACACAGTGGCAAGTTGGATAAAGAATGAAGTCTCAACCTTACGCTGTCTTCAGGAGACCCATTTCACATGCAATGGCATCCAAGGGCTCAAAGTAAAGGGATGGAGAAAAATCTACCAAGCAAATAGAAAACAAAAAAAGAGAAGGTTTATTTCAGAGAAAACAGACTTCAAACCAACAACAATGAAAAAAAGACAAAGAAGAGCATTACACAACAGTAAAGTGTTCAAATGGGAAAAAAAGATGTAAGTACTCTAAATATATATGCACCCAACACAGGAGCACCAATATTCATAAAACAAGTTCTTAGAGACCCTTTAAGAGACTTACACTCACACACAATAATAGTGGGAGACTTCAAAACTCAAATGACAATATTAGACCAATCATTGAGGCATTAAACAAATAAAGATATTCAGAACCTGAATTTGACATTTAACCAAGTGGACCTAACTCTAGGATGGAGTTTCAAAACTCTACAGAAGTTTCCATTCAAAAACAACTGAATATACATTCTTCTCATCTACACATGACATATCTTCTAAAATCGAGCACTCAATTGCTCATAAAATAATTATCAGCAAATTCAAGAAAATCAAAATCATCTCAACCACTCTTGGATAACAGCACAATAATATAGAAATCAATACTAAGAAGCATTCAAAATCATTCAAACGCATGGAAATTAAACAACCTGCTCTTGAATGACTTTTTGGTAAAAAACTACATTGAAGCAATAATGAAGCAATTATTTGAAACTAATGAAAGCAAAGATACAACATATGAGAATTTCTGGGACACAGCTAAAGCAGTGTTAAGAGGAAAGTTTATAGCACTTAATGCCCACATCAAGAATTTAGAAAGATTTGGAATTGCAACCAAACATCACAGCTAGAGGAAACAGAAAAACAAGAGCAAACCAGCCCCTAAGCTAGCAGAAGACAATAAATACACAAACTCAGAGGTGAACTGAATGAAACAGACACATGAAAAATCATGTAAAAGATTAATTAAACAAGTCAGTTTTTTGAACAATTTAATTGACCATTAGACTAATAAAGAAAGAGAGAAAAGCCACATAAGCACAATCAGAAACAGCAAAGGAGACATTATCATCAATCCCACAGAAATACATAAAACACTCAGTGACTATTAGAAACACCTCTAAGGACACAAACTAGAAGTCCTACAAGAAGAGATACATTTCTGGAAACATACAACCTCCCAAAATTGAAACATGAAGAAATTGAATCCCTGAACAGAACGGTAGTGAGTTCTGAAATTGAACCAGTAGTAAATAGCCTACCAACCAAAATAAAAATATCTGGACCAAACAGATTCACAACTGAATTCTACCAGATGTACTAAGAATATCTGGTACCATTCATACTGAAACTGTTACAACAAACTGAGGAGAAAAGTTTCCACCCTAACTGATTCTATGAGGTCAGCAGCATTCTGATAGCAAATCTTAGTAGAGACACAACAACAACAACAACAAAAGAGAACTTTATGCCAACATCTTAGATAAACATAGATGCAAAAATCACCAACAAAACACTAGCAAGCCAAATCCAGCAGCACATCAAAAAGCTAATCTACCATGATCAAGTAAGCTTTATGCCTGTGATGAAAGGATGGTTCAATAAACACAATGCAATAAATGTGATTCATCACACAAAGATAACTAAAAACAAAAAACACATGATTATCTTAATAGACACAGAAAAGCCTTTCAATGAAATTCTTACACCACTTCGTGTTAAAAGCCATAAACAAAGTAGGTATTTAAGGAATGTGTCTTAAAATATTAAGAACCATCTATGACAAATGCAGAGTCAATAATGTAATGAATGGGCAAAACCTGGAATGATTCCTCTTAAGAACTGGAATAAGACAAGGATACTCACTCTGTTTTTCAACATAGTACTAGAACTCCTAGCCAGAAAAAAAATCAGCAAGAGAAGGAAAGAAAGGACATGCAAATAGAAAGAGAAGAGGTAAAACAATCTCTGTACATGATTTGATTTTATACCTAGAAAATGTCACAGTCTTTTCTAAAAAACAAACAAACAAGCAAAAAACCTCTAAATCTGACAAACCACTTCAGCAA